>NW_027109235.1:256661-258139 GCF_000696795.3 Halyomorpha halys | reverse complement strand
TAAATTTATGGAATTGGAGGAACAGTTGAATGATTTGGCCGAGGAAATAATGTCCACCACCTCTTTGGGCCGTAGTTTAAATACCGATCCGTCGCGAGGCCCCATATTTACTGCGCTTTGAAACCGTATTTTGGGAGGCGAATTCTCTTGCTCGGAAATTAAATGCCCCAAAGGAGAAATTAAAAACCTTAAAAGAGGGGGTTAGAAATAACTATTATGAGCCCTTATCATTGGGAAATACCAGTCCTGTAGGGGATACCAGTAAGTTAGATATCTACAAATCTGTGACTTACCGATCGGCGATGGAATTTACATCACAACCACGGTTACCCACTATCAACATTCCATCATTTTCTGGGGACATAGCGGATTGGCAAAACTTCAAAGAAACTTTTAAGTCCCTTATACATAATAGGCACGATTTGGATGACGTTCAAAAGTTTCATTACCTGAAATCAGTATTGAAGGGGCCCCCAATACAAAATATATCGGCCATATCAATATCCCCAGTAGGCTACAAGCAAGTGTGGGAATCGCTTATTAAAAATATGATAGCGAAAGGATCCAAGCCACCTTCTACCTAACAAACATTTTGAACTTCAAACCCTTGGTGAAGGGCGATCTTTCCAATTTAGAAGGGTTCTCGTCGGTGGTAGTAGAGAGCGCCTCAGCCCTACTCAAGCTCGGATTGAACGATCTCCCGGGGTTTATATTAAGCACTTTGGGGCTCCAGTTGTTAGATAGGAAAACTAGAGAGGATTTCGAGAGGGAATATGGGTCAAAGCCTGAACTTCCGACTTGGGAGGAGTTCGCGGAGTTTATCCAACGGCAGGCGGTCAAATTGCAGTCGGAAGCCCTTCTAATAAATACTGCTCCAGAACCATTGCAAACTAAACCGGGGTACAGTAAATGCGCTAGGCAAGCCCTTATGGCAACGAACTCACCGTCGAAATCGACAGGATGTCCTGTGTGTAAGAAATCCCACCGTTTTTACGATTGCCCAAGTTTTAAGACGCTCACCCCCCAACAACGATGCGACCGTATTAGAGGGTTAAATCGTTGTATTAATTGTTTGGCGTCTGGTCACTTTTCGAACCAGTGTTCATCTAAGGCGTCTTGTACGCTCACCCCCCAACAACGATGCGACCGTATTAGAGGGTTAAATCGTTGTATTAATTGTTTGGCGTCTGGTCACTTCGCGAACCAGTGTTCGTCTAAGGCGTCTTGCCGATATTGCGGTAGACGCCACCCACCATTCGCTCCTACATTTTTTTGCTAGGGAATCCCGAAACACCGTTAACAACTCGAACACCGCACCCGCTTCTGCTAACATTTCGGCAGCCACCTCCTCTAATGTATCGGATCCGAATCGCTCCCAAAACGCCATTCTATCAATGTCCGCCATGGGTCAGATAAATGTTTTACTCGGTACCGCAATGGCAAGAATTCGCAATCATCGGGGCCGTTGGCACGATTTG
>NW_027109235.1:253317-254753 GCF_000696795.3 Halyomorpha halys | reverse complement strand
ATGTGACTTCCACCGTATTATGTTCCGATTCGTCAACGGTTTTATCATGGCTTCGTCTACCACATTCTCGCCTAAAGACATTTGTGGCCAATCGGATCGCAAAGATTTTAGAATTATCCGAATTGTCTTCTTGGTATCACGTGACGTCGGAAAATAACGCAGCGGATGTGGCCTCACGTGGTATATGTCCGTCTGAACTACCTTGTTGCAACGACTGGTGGAAAGGACCGAATTGGCTCAGTAATCCTAAACGTGAATGGCCAATACAAAATGGATCTATCTCTTCTGATCCTTTGAAATTACCCGAAACTAAAGATGCGGACACGATTACTATACTGGCCGTTAATCCAGGAGAAAGCGAACGGGACAAAATATTGGAAAGATTTTCATCATATAATCGTATGATAAGGGTTTTCGTGTATGCTCTCCGGTTTAAGCAGAATGCTACTAAACGCGATTCAGTAAGATTGGGTACATTAACATTACTAGAAATTCGGCAAGCATTTGAGGTGGTTATTAGAGGTGTCCAAAAATCGAACGGGCTCTCGCCTATAGATGGGGAGGGAGTGAGGTCGCTGAATCTTTTTGTGGATCCCGTTGGTTTGGTCAGGGTGGGCGGTAGGTTGCGCCATGCCCCCTTATCTTATGAAGCAATGCACCCTATATTATTACCAACCAAATCTCATTTTGTCCACCTTCTGATTGACCATTACCACCGTATTCATCTTCATGCAGGCCCTCAACTATTGCATTCTCTACTCTAGAATAGATTTTGGATCATTGCCGGGAGAGGAACCGTTAGGTCACGCGTTCATCATTGTGCGACATGTCATCGGTGGAGAGTAAAGGGGATAAACCCTGTCATGGGCGATCTGCCGCAATCGCGATTTGTACAGGGTAGGGCCTTCCTTAATGTTGGGATTGATTTCCCGGGACCATTCCTTATCAAAGAATCACAGCGACGAAAGGCAGCCTTGGGTAAAGCCTACATCTGCCTTTTTATCTGTTTCAGCACAAAGGCTGTGCACATTGAGGTGGTGTCACAATTGAGCACGGATGCTTTCGTGGCATGTTTAGACCGGTTTGTGGCATGACGGGGTTTGCCAAGCAAAATCTTTTCGGATAACGCAACTAACTTCGTTGGGACATCGAACCGGCTGAAAGAACTGCATAAGTAGTGGACATCTACGGGAGTGGTTGATAGAGTAAAGGAATACCTCACGATTAAAGAGATCGAGTGGCATTTTATTTCTCCTTTCGCACCGCACATCGGGGGTTTGTGGGAAGCGGGGATAAAATCCTGCAAATACCATCTTGTCCGAATTATAGGTAATCAGCGAACCACCTTCGAAGAATTTGGAATTTCGAAGAGTGTGGAGTCTACAGCCCGCTGCCTTGAGCCTACGAGTCATAGTGAGAGACACCCACCGGCTCAC
>NW_027109235.1:250883-251602 GCF_000696795.3 Halyomorpha halys | reverse complement strand
ATAAAGCTTACCTTTTAGGAATTTTAAATGGGGATTATTTAAATTTTGAGAAAATGAGTCCTACAGAATATTTAACTCATTTCTCGACAAGAATGATCACAGCAAAGATTTTTGAGGAGAACACTCTGTGTAGTCTTTTTAACAGGCATTTTGGTGAACGGGTCTACAACATATGTATAAATAGACGTGTAGAAACCATATCAGAGCTATTTGATGTCTTAAATATGATACCAAGACATGCTATGGTAAATGATCTTAGATCACCGGGAAATAACAGTTTTTTTTATAAGCACCGACCATGTGCAAGTAACAGCAACTGTGACTATGTACCAAATACAGATTTTAAAAATCAGGGAAATGTTTCTAAACCTCATAGAGCTGCAAATAATCATTTTAATTACAATTCAGAGAGAACCGCAGAAAACAATTGGCGCCAAAACCTCACATACAGTAATAGGGGTCGGAATTTTAATCCAAATTATCGGGAACAAAATTCTAACAATCCGTTAGAAGGGAGATACAGAAATAATCAGATAAGCAATGGGTCAAGGCAAAATGGTAATACTTATAGTAGTCAGAGAGGGTATAGGAATAACTACAATAATAATTCTCAAGGTTGGAACCCTAGAGTTCAAAATAATCCCACTATTGGGAACCAATATGCTGTTAGGAATGCTACTATAGGGGAAGATGAATCTTCCGATCTAGCTGTCCAACCA
>NW_027109235.1:223999-250833 GCF_000696795.3 Halyomorpha halys | reverse complement strand
TATATATATATATATCAAGATATTTTCTTTTCTTTTACTACACACTTTTATTTTTTATAACAACAAACCAGCAACAGTTTTTTTTTTATTTTGTCTATATTTTAATTCCATTAAATTTGTATACCAATTTGGAAGGTTTTATTCTCTATTTTTTTTCTTTATTATTTTTGTGTTTATAATCTTTTCAGGTCCTCCGTTTTATTTTTTTTTATTATATCAACGAACCAGCGAACAATTTTTGTATGGGGAAGAGGTACGTTGTTTTCATTTAAGAAAAGCTCCTCGCCCCAACACTAATATAATAATTAATTTATAGCAGCATGTTTATCGCTGGTTATTTTAACAAGCGTGGAGTGGTCAGATTAGAAGATAATTAGATATTCTCTCAGAAAATTAGATATTTGAGATTATATATAATAATAATACTTACCTTGCTAGAAATGTAGAGGAGTTACAGAGGACAGTCTTATGTAGATATAGAATTGGAAATTTTGTTTATAGGATGTATTAGGGCTTTTCTCCTAGTGGAAATACTAATACATTTATTTTATATTTATTTTTTCAAAACATAAGTTAGTTGAGGAAGAACATATATAAAATCGACCAACTTTTTTGAAATGTATTTTAATTACTGAACTAGTATTAATAGCTATTCATAATTTACTCCAAGGTATGAATATTCAATGTTATTATAACAGATTTAAATTTAATTGGAATTGAAATGATGTATTATTTTAGTTTCTTCTAAGTTCAATCAAAACTAATAACTTATTTTTCTTAACTTTATTCCTGAATTTTTAACTATTGACTATTGATTTTTTAATCTTAATTATGTAATTATTTATTTGTATGTACAATAATATCATTATGCTTTATTAAATGCTATTCCACTTGTTTGGATTCTTGATGGTAATTATATTTTATATTGTTTTAATTTCATTTAATTATTTGTTTATGTTACTAAAATTCAATTAACATACCTGCAGTGATGATACATGAACCTGCAGTCCTGATTGAAGGCGTGCTGTTTCGTGCTCGGTATTTAGGATCAACACAACTTGTTTGTGAAGGTCAACCTACTAAAAGTACTAGAATGATGCAAGCAGAAGAAGCAGTTTCAAGGATAAAGGTAAAATTTTGTGTGTTAAGGAATATAATTTTTTTGGAGCCGGTTTCCCCTTTGCAGTCTACTGTTTGGATTGTATTTTTGTTTTGGGCGTATAATGGTGTTTCCAAGTTTCATTTACAGTAATTAATCAGCGCCAAAACTCGGATTTATTGTGCCAAAAGAGCATTGGCAATGTTTATTCAAACACATTTTTGGTCTAACGTGAGCAAACATGGCACCCAACATGCAGACAGCTTTCTCACATCTAAATGTTGATTTAATATGTAACAAACATGTTATTTTGACATAATCATAACCTCTGCTATCTCTCTCTTTAATTCGGCGGTTGTTTAGCACCATTTGGTGAACTTTAGCAATGTTTTCATCAGTAGTTGCAGCTTTTGGATGTCCCAAACGTTCATCGTCTTCCAAGCTCTTACAGCCACGTTTAAATTTAGCTTCCCAAAATTTCTCTGTGGTAAATGATCGTGCAGAGTCTCCATACACAGAATCCAACTCATCTTTGAATTACGTAGGCGTATTGCCTTTCACAAAAACACTGACATCAACTCACTCAAATGACTGTTATATAAACACTGTGCGTATAAAACGGCAGGACCTTTGGTGGGCAACTGTCAACAGGTGAACAACGAAATTCACTTCCTTTTACTTACGAGTGCTGTAATCTTCATATTGCGATCGGGAACGTTTCAGACCACCCTCATATGTGTATTTTTGCATTGTAATATAGTTTTGTTTACACAGTTGTATTTATAATATTGTAACTACATAATTATTTTCTTTCTGCATAAGGAAGTTTTTTTTTTTTGTTCTTTTTATTTTTACTAGTTTTTCCTCAGTTTTATCAAAATTTCTAAAAGTGATTAATACATACCCATAAAAATTAAATATCCTTTTAGATGTATTTACTTTTTTTTTCATGATATGTTTCTTTTATTTTTTTTTAATATAACTTTTTTCTCATAATATTTATTGAAGATTGACAATGTTTCTTTTTATTATACAGAAAGTAAATATGCTATACAGATTATTATATGAAAATGGCTTGAAAATTGTCCATTGTACTAGATTAATTATACCATATTAGTAGGTCCCAGGACGATCTTCTTTGTAGATGTCTTGGAGTATTATTAACAGGTTTTCAAGTTTGTAATCAAAGGAGACTAGCTCAGGTTTATGTGCTACTTATGGGATATTAAGATCTTAATGGATGATGTTATTTTGGAAATGATAAAGAGCTTAATGAAGGATGTTGGGTTCATAGTATTAAATTCAGAAGGAATGGTTTCATGGATCCTAAAAGGTTGACTCTATATATCCTAATAGGCTTGATACCACTTATGTATATAAGCTTTCTGTAATATAGTTTGCAGCATTTTTTAAGTAAAGTTGAAGTGCTCGGAATCTATGACCTATTTCTTGTTTCAATCTTTTGAGGAATCCATGTCGTCTGGGAGCCAATACAGATTAATGTAGCTTGTTTAACACAAAGTTTTATTTAATTCAATCAATTGTATATCATTGAAGATGAGCTATAAAATATATCTCTGCCCCTTAAAGCCCCAGAATAGGAAGTGACCGCCAATTGAATTATTTGCAAAATTGAATTATTTTCAAACAAAAATGCTGGCTATTGTCCATTAAAAAATAATTCAATTTTCACTCAGATAAGGTACAGTAAATGTTATTTAATAATTGGTATTGAATTATTTTAGATACACACCACCAGAAGTTCATTGTATTCTAGAAAAACCTAAAATTTGAAGATCATTGATTGACCCATGTATAATATGTAAAAGGGATTCTCACATTGGCAAAGATTTGTACCAAAATGATATCTTCAATATTTTTGGCAGAGTCAGGAGAAATTTAGTGGACCATTAACAAGTTTTCTAAAATGTTAGAAAATATTTACCCTGTAAAACTTTTGTAGAAGAGACTACCGTGGGAAGGTGCTGACAATATTTTGTGTGAAAATTCTTCATTCTGTCAAAAGTTTTTACCATGTGCACTACATTGTGTGAACCACCTATAAAAAAAAGTGGGCAGGGCTCATTTCATGAAGTAGATTACAATGACCAAGGATCGGTTGATTCTTCAACCAATTCCTTACTCACACATTTTTCTTCTTATTATTAAAAGTATCCATTAATACTGTATACAATGCAACTATGATACTGGCAACCTCCTGGTCAAGTGACCAGTGTGAAGCGTTCATGACCATTCAATATTTTTCCCCCAAAAAAATATAGTTCAATATTTTTGCACCAAAAATCACTCAATATTTTTACATAAAAAAATTGAGCTATTTTTTTGTTTGATATCTTTGCTCAATATTTTTGCACAAAGTTTTGAGAGATATTTGTGCACCAAATTTTGAGATATTATTGCACTCAATTTGTAGAGATATTTTTGCACAAAAGTTTTAGAGATATTTTTGCACAAAATTTTGAGAGATATTTTTGCCAGTGTGAGGGTCCCTCTATACATAAAAACCTCACTTATGTATCTCAAACTTGAGCATTGACTAAGTCACAGGACAGAGAAAAATGGAGAGCACACCTTGCTTCAGTCATGGATCATGATACCATTTATGTATGTGTGTTCTGCTTTATAAAAGTTACAAATGAATGAAAAATGAGCAATGAATAAACAGTTTAGATTTTTATATAAAAGGAAGATAGTTCGGGTTTGGTAAAAGAAAAAACTCAAACAGTAATTAAACTATTTAATGTTAGCCAATGTTTTGCCCCTTTTTGCAGGGCTTCGTCAGGGCTAAAAAAGATAAAAACAACTAAAATAAAATGACAAAGCAAGAGAACAGATAACATGAAATAAAATTTAAGTAAAGTATGGCTAAATATGTAGGAGGAGAAGATGGTTTTTATATATACATAAAAATTAATATAAAAAATTTATAATAATAAATAAAATATTTTTTTTTTATTCATTGGTTGTCATCTTGCTCTTTGTTCCTAGCCCTGATGAAGGCTAGAAACTCTGCAAAAGGCTCTTACAAACTGATAAATATTATTGACAGTTCCCAATTCTAATTCCAAATAGTGTGGTTGCGGCTTTAGCGCACTTGCTCAGCTTCCACTGGCTCACTACCAGTGATGCAGCAAGAGGGATGCGCTGGGATCTTTTGAGCTCCCACATGTGGGGGATAGAATGGGCTCAGGGATCCTCAGGTCGATTGTGTAAATATTGTATATAAGAGTGTAAATATGACTAGAGATTGTATTATTTTTTTTTTTCATACACATAGTTTGATTTTGTTCATATTGTTTATCCTTCTGTTTGTATATATTTTAAGAGAGATTTTATTTATTTTTATGTGCTTTTTTTTAATTTATTTATTTATTTTTATTCTTATTTTATTCACCGCATGGGATTCCTCTTTTAGAGCGGTGATTTCAAGCCAATCAACATGTTCTTATTTTATTTTATTATGAATGATCACATTCATCACTATTACCTATTGCCCACAACTGTGTGGCATATTGTAATATCTATCAATAAATAAAAAGTAAATTAAAAAATTCCAAATAGTATTAATCCTTATGTTGTCAATAGTTTATATATAGTTAGGGATAAAAGGCCATATTAGTATCTAATCCATCTCCTAAACAAAGCTGAAATTATTGACCTGGGCAGCATAGCCTGCATAAATTTTTTTTTTTAAATTGATGTGGTTGTAAATTTGTATTAAAGATTTCCTTGAGGATGGCAGAATTGGCTGAAACATTGGACTTATAAAGAAATATACATTGTTTTGAGACTTAAATTGGATAAAATTTATTTTATTTAAACTATAATAACCAGTCTCAAGAAAGTGAAGAGATTATAAATAATTCTTATTGTTATTACTATTGTCATATTTTTATATCTCTTACTTGTATTTCGCGTATTTGAAATAAAACCGTTAATGGTCATCTCCCCTCCACTCTGTCTGTTAACTTATATTAACCTTGAATTGTACTCACTGAGATCTCATAGCTAGGCGCTACATGAACAGAGGTTTTAGGTGGCGTGCTAAGAATTTTTGGGGGTAACTAGACCTGAACCTGTGTAAATCTGGTTCTAAATTATTTGAGACATGAAAATTGGAAACCTGTTTAGCCGTTCGCTAAAAAAAAGTTACATATTCCAAAATGAACAGAATAAACATATATTTTTCAATATTTTGAGCTAAAAGTGTTCCAAACATTCTTGGAATATCATTGTGTAATTGAGAAATAAAACCTTTTAATTGGTTAAGTGTTTGGCTCAGAGTATTGTTATTTGACTGAATACATTTGATACAATCATTTTCAGGATCTAGAGCTCAATTTGTTTCAAAATATTCATGCTATCTAGTTGAATAATTTGAGCCATCAAAAATAAAAATTGGCTTAGCCGTTTGCTCAATGGTCGTGTAAATACCCCAGGACAACGTAATGGCTAAACTTAAAATGTTTGAACTGTCACTAATCCATGGAGATTCTCTTGGTCTAGTTCTGCTCAGCATAGTTCTAATAAATTACATCATTAAAAAGAGTAGGACTAATAACACAAGTGATGGTATATGCAGACATGTTATCATTTCAGGTAGAATTCCACAAAGTATCAAAGAAATATTTTTGAGGCTTGAGATAAAAGGAAGAAGAATGGATCTCTAGATTAACAAGAATAAGACAAAGATCTTGAAAGAAGATGCTAGTTCACCTGCAGAGGCACTACATAATTGGAAGCTACAGATTCAAATGTGTTATGGGTAAAACTTTGCGAGCATTCAAAAAATTCTCGCAACTGCCATAATACAACTTACTTACCATTCTATAAATGAAGAATTTTCCTTAGTCTACAACGCAAGCAACAGTTCCCCTTTCAACAATGCTCCTTAAATTAAGTTAAATCCTTGAGGGAAGAGTATTGCCTTGTCCAGTCCCTTCAGAACCCCAAACAGTTCCCATCAGCTCAAGACCTGATTCTTTGCCACACTCCCAGCTTTTACAAAATCTTATCTCGCTAGTCTCCAAGCAGAATACTCCACCAAATGTACTCAAGGCCATTACATAGGAAACATTGCACACCCAATTTCCGGAGAAAGAATGGCTGCATATAGACACTGATGAATCAGCCATTGAAGCAAGAGGAAACAGAGGAGCAGGTGTGTACTCGGCGTTGAGAAGTGTAGCCCCACCTGTTGGTTGTCTTGTCAGCAACTTTGATGGATAAATTCATACTATACGTCTGGCTCCGGTGATGCTAATAGCTAAAAATATTGCAAGGGTCATTATTTTTAGTGACTCACATGCTGCCATAGTCAGACTATGCAATAACAGGCCAACAAATTCTAATGGAGTATTGGAGGGAAGATGGCTATTGGAAGAGCTTATCATATGGGGCTCTGCAATGGATACCTTTACATGTTGGAGTCTGGGTAAATGAACGGGCCGACACTTAAGCCAAAGAAGGATCCCAGATGCCCAGGCTAGTTTTGCTGCTGCTAAAAGCCTCATCAATGGGTCCTTGAGTACTAAGCTGCAACAACTCTATCAGGATTCTGCAGAAGGAAAGCAGTGGGCTGTTCTCATCACTTCAAGTGATAGCATACCACTTCACCTTCCCTATCACGTATCGGTTGGCACTTTTAGAGCTTTAGCTGTTCACAATTACTTGGGTGCACATCTTCATAGAATTGGAGTAAGAGATAACCCTCGGTGCAGGTTTTGCTTTGAGGTAGACATGACATCCAACCGCCTATATGACTGGCCTCACCTTGATGACATAAGGAGGGGTGGGTTTCAGTGACGATGAGACTGTTTCAAAGTTTGCGACGCTTTATTGGGCTGCCTGAACCCTTATGGAGGAGGAGTCATGACCTTGCGTGCGTAGGGAAAAAAAAAATCTTTCCCACTTTATTTGTAACTTTAATTTTAAATAATTTTTATTTTGTACATATATTTACTTAGTAGATTTTCATATGTATTTTATTTTGTTTTTGTTTCCTCTTTCTTGATTTTAATATTAATTATTCTCATATAGCCTTTATCTTATAATACTCAAACTATACATTTTCTTTCAACATTATTTATGTTTATATATTGTCGGTTATTTTCTAATCATTCTGTAATTCCTTTTATTCATTAGAGTTGTTATCTTGTTTTTTGCCCTGATGAAGGCCTGAAATTCTAGTCAAAATGTTGGCACTAATAAATAAGTTTTTGTTTATTTGTTTTCTTCACTGACCGCACCCCAGAGTTAGTAAAAATTTAGCTATAACTAACAACTAAAAACTAAAGCTAAATTAGCTGTAGTTGCATTGCAAACTAAAAACTATCCAGTTAGTTGTTAGCTGTTGGCTCATAGCTAACTCATAGAACTAAATTAGCTATGATTCGAAATTAGTAACTAACGTTTAGTTATGAAGCATTAGGCTATAGCTAAAACTGATATTTACTTAGTTCTATCTGTTGTTTCAACTGAAAAACTAAAAAATAATATTATAATACAAAAATCCAAGTACATGATTTATTTTAACTTTTCTAATATCTGACATATAGCCATGTTAATGTTTTTTAAGGTCAATCTTTTAATTTCAGAGGTGCTGAGAATGAAAAAAATATTCGATACTACGATAACGAGGTCGCGTATCGATTTATTTTAATTTTTCAGATTTCTAACATATTAGGATCCCTTTTTATGTTTTCGGAAGTGCTGAAAATATAAATAATATCGATTTTGTGAGCTCGCGCTTGCGAATTGATTTATTTTAACTTTTCGGATTTCAAGCATATTTGGGGTCCTCTTTATGTTTTCAGAGGTGCTGAATATAAAAATGAAATCGATTTTATGATCTCTCACTTGCGAACCGATTTTTTTTAACTTTTCGGATTTTTAACACATTGGGGTCCTTATATATGTTTTTGGGAGTGCTGAAAATGAAAATAAAATCTATTTTATGATTACGTGCTTGCGAATTGATTTAACTTGTTGGATTTCTGTAATATAGTGGTCCTGAAAGTTACTATAGTTTTTTTTATTTTCTACACATCAAAACAAATGTAAAGATACACACATATGTTAAAAATTCAAAAAGTTAAAATAATTCGCTTCACAAGCGTGAGATCTCAAAATTGATTTTATTTTCATTTTCAGCACTCCCAAAAACATATAAAGGACCCCAATGTGTTAGAAATCCGAAAAGTTTAAAAAAATCGGTTCGCAAGTGAGAGATCATAAAATCGATTTCATTTTCATATTCAGCACCTCTGAAAACATAGAGAGGACCCCAAATATGCTTGAAATCCGAAAAGTTAAAATAAATTAATTCGCAAGCGCTTGATCATAAAATCGATTTCACTTTCTTTTTTAACACCCTTGAAAACATATAAAGAGACCCCAATATGTTAGAAATCCAAAATAATAGAATAAATTGATATGCAGATGTGGGATCATAAAATTGATTTTTTTTTCATTTTTAGAAACCCCTGAAATGTTATGCAGGGGCCTGAATATATTAAGGAAACCACTAATAGGGTTAAAGAATTAGTTCCCCTAGAAAACTGGAGCTAATTTAACTATTGACGGTTAGCTACCGCTAAATCTTACAACTAAATTTGTTGCTAGTTTTAGCGGTAGCTAAAAGTAGTAGCTAAATTAGTTCTATTTTTTAGGGGAACTAATTCTGACAACTATTTAGCTATTAGTTTGTCGTTAGTTAACTAAGTATTAGCTAACTAATACCCAACTCTGCCGCACCCCCGACCATCTCCTCTTTTATAATGAATTAAAATTATGTTATTGACCACAATTTAACACAGAACATGTGGGGCTGGTAATCATACTGTTAATTACCAGTCGCAATTGATAAATTCCATTGATAACAACTGACCCATTAAATCAATAATAATTAATAATATATACCACATTCTCCCTCCTCTAATTCTCAAAATATGAAGAATAACAAAACTGCAAAACACACTTAACATAATTATGTATATATTATTATTATTGTGAGGCCAACTGACACTAGCCAATGTCATTGTCATTTTCCAATTACACTTATTGGCCATAATTTTGATATATTTGATAATATTGACCAATTTATTATGATAATAAACTCCCTCATTCTGAATACTCATATACAATTAGTAATATTACAGAAACTACTATCAAAATATTTCCAATGGAGAAGGTATTTTTCCTCATATAAAGTTTAATAATTTTATTTCCACTCAAGAAGGTCTATAAAGGTCCACTCATGAAAATGTATAAAAAATAATGAAGCTATTTGCGCAATTAAAACTAAATCAGATAAATTATTTAAAAAGAAAAAAAATGATTTACTGTACATTTCTTCAAGAACATTCGTAAATTAAAAAAAATTAAGAGGATCGAACTTGAAAATTCCATTGGATTAAATGGAATTTTTAAAAAAGGAAAGGTATTATTTAGGACACCTTGTCACAAATACAGAGTTAAACCTAATCCAAATAAGGTCATTACAATAAAAAAATATCCATTAATGAAAACTACCAAACAAATTAATGCATTTCTATGATTACTTGGATACTACTGCCATTTTATTTCAAATTTCGCAAACTTAACAAAATCTCTTACCCTCTGTTTAAAGAAAAGAGCAATGAGTAATGCTGTGGTTAGAAATTATTCAGAAAGTTTTGAAACATATAAAAATATTTTAGTTAATAATCATTCTCTTCAATATCCTGATTTCAACAAAACCTTTTACTTAACTACAATTTATCAAATGCGATTTTGGGAGCTGTCCTATCTTAAACTCATAACAGATGAGATCAACCGATAGCATACAAAAGCTGGTCCAATTTTCGATCTGTAAAGAGTATTTTGTGTTTTTTGAATATAGAATTTAATAAAATTTAGTTTTAAATCCACCAATTGAATAAAAAGGAAAATAAGATGCAAAAATATGAGTTAACAATACTTTTTTAAAAATGTAGCATTATAGGGACTTACAGAACCATTCACTGAAAATAATGAGATATTCTGTGAAATTATTGCATTTATACATTGATTGTAAAGAGAAAAATATGTTTTTGTTTACAAGCGGAAGGAATATGGGATGAGGTGGTTACCAGGTGGTATGATACGGCAACTCATGTACAAAAGCTGGGAAGAAAAAAAGGGAGTTATTTTCACCCCAATTTTTTATTACTTTAATGAAAACTATGTATTACTAGTTAAAATTGTTGAGTCTGCCAAGAATATATAGAGTGAATAAAAAATCCCGGTTGTTTCAAAAGATTAAAAAAAAATTTTTTTCATTCGAGCTCTTCATCTTTAAAACTACCAACAACACTAGAAAACCTTAGAGAACATTATTTAATGTAGAGTAAATTTGCTAAACTATTTGAGTTAATAGAGAGAGCTCTTTACATTCAATAGTTCTCGAGATGTATCTTTTTAAAAAGTAACATTTCATAGCTATGTACTGAAAGATTTGTAGTAAATGAATTTATTTTGAAATATTTGTATCTCAAAACCATTTGATGTCTATTAACACTCAAATTAAAGCTAGTTTAATGCACTATTAGTAGATTCTGACGTTTATCTTTGTAGGAGTAGTAGTTTTCATGATATTTCCTAAAATAAATTAATTTATAGTTGTTCAGACAATAAGTTTGATTTATGAAAAATATATCTCAGGAACCATCCGATGTACAGCCAGCACTCAAATTAAAGTTAGTTAAATTTACTATAAAAGAGTTTATTACGTTAATCTTTGTAGGAGTAGTAGTGTTTATGGTATTTAACAAAATAAATCTACAAAATGTTAATTTCTATTTGTTTGGATAAAATGTTTGTTTATTGAAAAAATATATCTCTGAAACTATAAGATGTACATATGTTTGTTAGCACTCATGATGAAAGTAATTTAAATTAATATAAATTAGTTTATGACACCAATCTTTGTAGTTAATATAAATTTTGCGCATGAAAATTTGTCCGAACAACTATAAACCAATTTATTTTAGCAATAATATCATTTAGCATAGCAAATATCATGAAAATTACTCCTCCTAAAAAGGTAAACGCCATAAGCTAATTATAATTATAATTATAGTTCATTAAACTAGATGTAATTTGAGTACTATTGAGTCGAATGGTTTTTGAGATATAGATTTCTCAAATAAATTCACTTACTACTGATCTTTCAGTACATTTTTTCATGAAATGTTTCTTTTAAAAAGCTATATCTCGAATATATTTAACATAAATAGCTCTATTAGTGCTCATATTTTAGAAAATTTACTATACTTTAAATGATGTTCTCTTAGGTTTTCTATTGTTAATGGTAGTTTTAAAGGTATAGAGCTCTGAATGAAGAATTAATTTTTTTTAATATATACTGAAGAAAATATAGTTAGGGTAGTTAATACAATATAAGATATAATAACAATGATTGTAAAGAAAGTAAATAAATAATAAGTTAACGTAAATAAAGAATATTTAAAAAAATATTTTTTTCGTATTTATTTATTAATTTTTTTTTTGTTTGTTGTGTTATATGCTATATTGTATTACCTACCCTAACTATATTTTCTTCAGTATATACTCTTATTATTAGTAACAATATGCATCATTCTAACTTTACTTAGTTATTCCTAAATTAGAAAATTATTATAGTTATTATTATCATATTTCTGTATCTTCCTCTTATTATTTTTCATTTTTCGTCATATTTTTATGACTATTTCCTGTATACGCGACATATTTGAAATAGAAATATAACCGTTAAACGGCTGGCCACCTCCCCTCCACTCCACGCTTCCAATTTATTGTCAATGTCTGTTTAACCTATCGCTTCAAACAGGTAGGTGGTCTTGATTTGTTCTTTGCTCATTTATTATTATTTAATATCATTATCATTATTATTTATATTTATTCTTTCACAATGTTTGTATAATTTTTACTTTCTTCTTCATTTTTTTTTGTTTTATATACGTTTCCTGTACTTTTTTAACTGTATATTTATGAATTTTTAAAAATTTTTATTCTTATCATTGTTCATTCAAGTTTATTTTATATTTATACTATTTTATGTCTTCCTTCCTTTTATTTATATGTAATTTTCTTATCACTTAATTTTTACATAATATTTATCCTACCTTAATTTACCTCATTGTCTTGTATTATTGTAATGTTCTTAGTTGTTTTTTTGTATCTTTTTAGCCCTGATCAGGGCTTCATCAGTGGGGCGAAACGTTGGACATTTAATAGTTATAAACTATTTGTTCTTTTTTTGACCGCAACCCTGACCATCTTCTTATATTTAAGTGGAGAAGTTTGTCAGGGGGTGCAGTCAGCCAAGAACAACATAAACAAACAAAACAATATTTATTTATTTTATGCCAACATTTCGACCTGAGTTTCAGGTCTTCATCAGGGGTAATGGCGTAGAAGGTAGGCCTAAAACTCGGTTTTTATAAAAAAAATTTTTTTTTAAAGATTTTGAAACAGCCGCCATTTTTTATTCCCCCTATCTATACTTGGCAGACTCATCAATTTTGACTAGTAATTATACCTAGTTTTCATCAAAGTAATCAAAAATTGGGATGAGATAACTGCCTTTTTTTCTTCCTGGCTCTTGTACTATAGTGACAGCATAAAGATTTTAGCTAAATCGAAATAACACCAACGGAGATAAAAACTAAACATATTTTTATTTTGTATTGCCTTGGAGTTTGATTAGTTCAGAACATTTCCACAGGTAGCTTGGATTCACTGTTAACCATTTTTGCTTGCTTTGTCTGAGTTTTAAGAATTTTTCTGTAAAACTAAGTTTGCCGATGTAAAAAAAAAAAAAAATGAATGAAAAATGTTAAGAATGAAGAATATTTTGATAAAATACCAACTTCCAATTTTTTCTCTGAATATGAGAAAAATAACTAGGAGTTTTACCAATATTCCACTCTGGTATTATTGAAAAAAATAAAAAATATCAAAAATTCATGAAAATTCTTAGATCAAGTAGATAAACGTTGGATTTCTCGGAGAAATAACGTCAAGAGTAGTGGGGATAAGCCTGCTCTGGTCCTGGACCTAGGAATCACAAGTCATGTGGCTTTAATTGTTATATCATATTTTTCTCTTTACAATCATCCTATGCTACAGAAAATGAAACTGTTTGCGCAGGCTTGTTTTATTTGCTTGTGGCCAAGTGCCTGTAAGCTCACTTTTTTAGATTTACGAATAATAACAAAGATAAATTTTTTAAATGCCAAAATAATTTTTAAAAAAATTAATGAACCAAGTAAATTTTATGGGGCTCTTGATAAATCCGTTTACAGATGAGAAATTTATTATTCCGTCTATAAATGAGTAGAAAAGTAAATTTGCCCCGAAAAGTGCTGCCAACTAAATACTTTCAACCTTATCTTTTTGGCAGAAATTTATTATTTACATAGTAATTTAATTTGAAATAAAACATGAAAAGGGTCATGAAAACAAAGTTGCTGATGCCCTATCCCAAGTGTAAATAAATTTAACAGAATCCAAAGATCCTAAAGTGATTATTAATGATTTAATTGAATAGTTTTATTGTGAAAATGAAACCTTAGAAAATGAATTGCTCATTGTAAATTTAAATGAAACTGAAATTTTAGAACATTTAGCAGAACTATCAGAATCCAATTCTGTTCACTCAAATGTATTAGGGAATATTGTCATTGAAATACAAATTGCAAACTTTCTGGTTAATTTAGGAAAAAACAAATTATTTGATATAAATTCCACAAAACCTAAAACAGAAAAACTTTTTAACAACTCAAAAATAAGAATTACCGCTCATATTTCTGAGGAAAATTTCGAATGAAATTAATCAAAGAATTCATAGAACTTCAAATAAAATATAACTTGTACTGTTAATAAAAATTTTATTCTCAGTTTTATGAAGTAATTATAAACTTTTTCAAATATTTGGAAATAAATTTTGTATAAAATACAAGTAGACTCACTAATGTCACAAGGCATAAAGAAAGAGTGAAAAATTTGATTGAAAAAATTAATTGTCAGAACCAAATAGCAAAAGATAATATTTCTTAAGAATATCTAGCAAGTAAGCTTTCTTGACAAGAGATGAATACGTTCCATCCTTAACTTGCAGATATAATGTAAGTTAGATTTATCTAGTGTTAATTTTAATTTAAAATTTTAGTGTATAAGATCCTCAATTAAAATAATTAAGATATGTTTTTTATAAATAAAAAATAATTAATTATACGTGGCAGTACCAGGGAATATGATATTTGTCAGCGTCAAAAGGTGGCTATTATGACCAATTATAGAAAAATTGTTTATAATTTATGTATTTGTATCCCACACCATCTATTGTAAAGAATGAAATTATAACAATAATATCTAGTTTCAAATATCTCTTAAATATTAATAACGCATTCAAAACATTAAACTCGTCAAGAGAAACTGCCATACAGTGGATATACCTTATCATAATGTTCATTGTATTCAACACATTTTACAGAAATATTTAAGCTCTGGTTGCCTATACACTTGTCTAGGCTATGTTAGAGAACCACATTTTAGTAGTCGCGGAAACATACTATCTTCTCATAGCTTTTTACAACCTAGACTACCTTCATGTTCAACAAGATAAAGAAACAATAAATTGTCATATGCAAGGAATCTATCTAATTAAAAGACACTTGAATGCTATTTTGTACCATATTAAAACTATTTTCTCTTCCTCGAAAACATGTTCTGTAATGCTATTTAATGAACAAACATTCAAAATTCAAACTCCTCAGCTCTTAAATACAACTCAAGAAATCAAAAACTTAAACTTTCATGAATTAAAAACATCACAGGCTGGAAGATTACTGATTGACCGTGTATATTATTAAGAAATGGAATATGGTCCGGGTGTGGTAAAAAAAAAAAAAACTCAAATAGTGACAACTATTTTAATGAGCCAATCAATGTTTTGCCCCACGTTGCAGGGCTTCATCAGGGCTAAAAAAGATACAAACACTTAACATAAGTAAAAAGGTAAATGGAAAATTACAAGAGTATACAATGAAATGTAAAAATAAAAAGTATATAAATAATAAATGAAAACGGAAATAGTAAGAAATATAAAAGAAAGTACAAACTAAGAGATTAAAAGGGAGATAAGAATAAAATCAAGAAAAAAGGAAGAAAATGAACTAGACAGAATTCATTCCTGTTTTGACAGAAGTCAAAGTCAGAGTGAACTGTTTGTATTAGGAGGAGTGGGGATGGTAGTAAAGTACGTCACATTTGAAAATAATTTTAAAGTAAACAGTGTAGAAAAAAAAGAAATTTTTAAAATGAGGTAAACAATAAATGATAATATCATGATAATATACATAATAAAAGGAGAGAAGAAATATATAACAAAAAAAAAATTAAGTGTAGATGGATAGAAAACAAAGAAAAAATAAAGTAAAAAAAAAAATGGAATACAATACTTATAAATGATATTAAAGACAATATACTAAATGAATAGGGATACAGAGGTTTGTAAATTATATGATAGAAAAATTAATGTAGGTATACTTAAGCTGGTAACATATGAATATAAATTAAAAATAAGATACATAAACATAAAAGAAAAGGGAAGGATAATAGCTAGAAAATATATTTAAATTAAGTTTGGGGTGAGAATTTAGAAAATAAAACCAGAATAAAAGACATGAAAGGAAAGTGGGCTACTGAAATACAGAAGAGAGAAAAGAAACATTATGAGGGCTTTATAAGAGGTTCAAAATGTAGGAGATGCAGTCTTTTTCATCTTTATGATAGGCGGAATTCTCCGTTAAATTTATGCGAATGGACTCTGAGATGAGACAACTTCTTGAGAAGCTAAAAATGTTGAAAAGCCAAATAATTATCAAAATAAACGTTCTGTATCAACTTTGTGATTAATGGGTTCAGGATCAAGACTGATATAAATGGGGTTGATTAGTAATATTTTTTAATGGTTTATGGTTGTGGCTAAGATGGAAAGGTCATAAAAATCAAAAGAATAGTTGAGGTATATGCCATGTCCTGAATTTTGAAACTATACATTATGGGAAGAGATGGTCTTTTTATGTCCCCATATAATGGTCATGTAAACTATTTCTGTACAGTCCTACTGTCCATATCTGTCACATAGAGAATCCATTCATCGATCTTAATCTTGGAACTGTGATATTACGGTATCTAGAGAGGTTTCATAGTATATATATATTTCATGAAATTGAGGTAAAATATATTTGAGATAGATGTCTATGGTCAGTATACTGAAAAATCCCTTCACATTGAACTATTTATCAAAGGATCTTTTATATTATCAGCCAGTTATGGAAATTTAATTTTATTTAAGAACTTAAAATTAAACAGTTTAGATAAAATATAAAATATTGAAAAAAAATATTGTCCTGGGGAGAAAAAAAACAACATTAAAATAGGAATGTATATATTTTTTTTTATATTTGTTATTAATACTCTTGTTTTAGATTATTTTAAGTTATGCCTCCATACTTACTCAGTTCAAATGGTCTTTTATTTAAAAATATTAACTTACGGATGGTAAGTAATCTTCCAGTATGAGTTTATTAGGCATCCATTATCAAGTCATCCTATTTATAAGAACCATGTCATGTCCTGCTATGTCATTCATGTTTTTCTTCTGTTTTTTTAATAGATATCCGCCAGTGAAAACTGTTATTTCCTTTTCTGATTTGTGGCTGTTAAAATTAGTAGCTTATAATGATAGAATGAACAGACACATTAGTTATATCTTTCATTTTCAATAAGAATTGAATGATGTTTGATTGCCTGCTAAAGTATTTCTCCTTTATTCACCTGTGTTGCTCACTCTTTGACATAATCATGGGTATGAGGTATTCATATATTTTTAGTCAACCTAAAAAATTTATATTAAATTCATTAAAGTTTAGAACTTATTTATTATTGGATCTCAATAACTTATACAAACAGATCCTGTCAGTATTTTTACAAATAACAATAATGCCTCATACTTACAAACTTAAGCTGATTCTAATTGTTAAGTATTTATTATTGGGTGCACTAACCCACACTATTGGTTAAATGGAATGCATGCATCATTTTTGTTCACTATATATCAATATTGCTATCATTATTGATTATTTTTTAATAAATTATTTGTTATCTATAATTTTTATTTAAAGCTGAAGCAACTTCCAATATATAATAATTTATTTAAATTAGAATTTTTCAATTCTTTATTGTTTATTTCTTTATGAATCCTTGACATAAATTTAAAAAATAGAAGGTAGTTGGTACCATTTGAATATCTACACATCCTGTTTAATTTTCATATTAGTCTGGTTTTAATTCATAACTAAATTAACTTTTTAATCAGTTTAAGAAGTTTATTTTAGATTAAATCTCAATTAGATTAGTATTGTTAATTACTTTTAGTTTTTGAATTTTGTTTTCTTTCTCTCTTACGTATGTTAAATAGAAATATATTCACTGAATAATGAAATTTATTACTAAATAATTCAAAAACACTATCCAAAATTATAGTCTCAAAACATTTATTTCATTCACACGTCCAACGTTTCGGCCGAAACGTTGGACGTGTGAATGAAATAAATGTTTTGAGACTATAATTTTGGATAGTGTTTTTGAATTATTTAGTAAACAATTGCCAGTCTCAAGAAAGAAATTTAAAGATTATAAATGAAATTTATAATTAAACAAAAATAATGGTCATTATTGAGTTAGACATCATGAATTTGTTTCTGCTCCTTGAAAAATTTTTTTAATAATTCTCGACCAGATTGATAGAAATAGGTAGAAACCAGCAGTATATATGCATAATTAAATGTTTATAGTATAATTATGCTCCTAATAAGTGATATTTTTCTCATAAATTGTACAGTTCTATAAGGTTAATAGAGGCTGTACACATCATTTAAAATTTTGAATATGTATTACAACTTGAAAATAATGTCAAATTCTAGATGCAGATTGTGAGTTTAATGCATATTTCCAAAAGTTTGGTGGTTATTGGTGCCTTTAAGTCTATTTTTTTCTAATTTATTTTATATTTAGTATAGTTATTATTCAGTTGATTAGATTGCTCATGTAATCTGTTATGTATTTATTTTTTTGTCCAGGTTTAAAGATTAATTTTCATTTATTATTAAAATAATTTTAAGTACTTATCTGGAAAAATAATTACTTATTTATCCTGCATGATCATATTTAATTTTAACAGTAATTTGAGAGAGATTTTATTATAGTTGAATTTTCTAGCTGGTAATTTAAGTATTATTTTCTGTTTCTATAAAAACATATTGATCTGTTAAGAAAATGTTTATATTATAAATTTTTGCTCTGCTCTTGGTTAAGGTTTCTTAAAAAATAACTAATGCATTACCTGATCCTGAGCCAAAGCAGAGCCTGCTCTATTTTATTGAGCATTGAACTGGAGGAATCGTCTCAGAATATGGTCTAATGGAACGAACATCTTATGTCGTAGTTAGTTTGGTGGTTGGGTTTAGGTGTCACATCATGCTGGTTGTCATCTGGCAAAAGGGAGTGATACTGACGACACCTTGACTTCTGACCTCGAAGTTGATGATCTGGGCCCAGGATCACTGTTCAGGCTACGGTTTCTCGGCTCAGTCACCATAGAAGAAGAAGAAGAAGGGACTTCTCACCGCAAACTTAAGAAGGCCATGGTTGAGGAAGCAGTTCTCAAAATTAAGGTTGATAGACCAATGAGTGTTCTGAACCTATCATCTTTTGAACTATTTGAAACTGGACATCCTCTCAAATATCTTTGGATATATTTGTTTTATTTCAAATTATATGTTTAAAATAAAAATAACATGTTCATTTTTAAGATTAAATTTTGCTTATTAACCTCTGAGGGTATGTATTAACCATAGTTGGTTATTTCAATAGAATTTTTTTATTCTGTTGAAATTAATGAAAAAAGATACATTAAAAAGTAAAAAAAAAAATAAATTTTATGAAATAATGACCGGATTATTAAAACAATTTAATAAGGTGCATGTGCACTATTGTTTTGATGGACATCCAGATTAAAAAAAAAACTTCCTTTTTAATAAATATTTTATTTTCCTATTTTTTTTTCTGTATTTATTGAGTTTATTTTTTAAATGTTCAGAAAATTTACATTAATAGTTGTGCGTTTTTTTTTTTATTGCTGCCTAGGCTTTGGTGAGTATAAACAGCATTTATTATTTATTTATATTAGTTTAAGAAAATTTTCAATATATTGCTATTATTTTTATTACTCCTTAATTTTCTATTTATTTCCGGATGTGTACAGCTGATACTTGGTGCCTATTGATTTTGGAATTTTTCTTGAATCCTTCACTAGTTGTCTCTATAAATAGTTACACTATTTTTATTTCTTATTCTTAAATTAATTTGTGGAATTATTGAAATCCACATATATGTCATTAAGGTGATCATTCATTGTACTCATAAGTAATGGAAAAAATGATAAGGATCTAACAAGTAAAACTCTCGCACCTCAAGTACTCTAACACCTTTACAAGCCTTTGCTTTGCTTCTTTATAAGTCTTCTGAAACTGATTGAGAAGTTCAAGTTACTCGATTAAGAAATATGCTCTCAGAAAGTGCAATTCAAAGCCTTAAAAACTCCAACCAAGTTAGTACCACAATCACAATGGAAGTCTTTGACCAAATCAGGATGAGAGATAAAGCAACCAAAAAGGCTGGAGTACTCAAATCAGTAACCAAGTGAAAAAAAAAATGAATAAACCTGTGAAAAAGTGAAAGGGTTTTCACGGGAAACTGGGCAAAATACTTTTGAAAGGGTGAAAAAGCTTTATCTTCACTAATACAGGTCCAATTTAAAGGATTTTGCCCCCGTTTTTAAAAATTTTATTTGCCTTTCAAATGCCTGTACGACAATGCCATTTCTTTGTTGTTGTTTTTTATTCAGGGGGCTCTAAAAAAGATGAATCCATTGAAAACAGCATATTAAAAATTTTACCCAATTACAATAATCCCCTTACTTATAATAAGGAAGTTATAGGAAGATAGTCATATGAAAACTTATGATTGAATACAGAACAATTATTGTTGAATTTTTTATAACCTAAATAAATTTTTATTGATTTCTAGCCCCCTTAAATTCCAGTTCAGACTTTCACTGTCTTTGCAGAATCTACAGCAGTTATTAGGGTGGCATATCTTAGCCTCTTATTGGCTCAAGATCAGATTATGAGGTGGTGGCTTGGTGGCCATCCGAGACACTGCTTATTCTAGATTCGATAGTGTCTGTTCTCAATAAATTTACTCCTTTAAGGGCATAGCCTTAGTAACAAAGCAAATGAAAACAACATTTGATTTTAGGCGCTTTACACAAGGTAGAGGATCAAACAAACAATGATCCAGCAAAATCACTACCTGTACAAGAAAATGTAGGAGTAGGAACAACTTTGTCCTCAGGTAAATCATCCATAAAAGGAGGTTTATTTTGAGGATTGATTCCGCAGCAAGAAATACACTCAAAAAGAGTGGAGCGCAAAGATTAGCAAAAATAAATTATCGAAAAAGAAGAAGCATAAGCAGTTGGAGCAAATGAGAGCAAGCATTGAAATGTTTATTATTGTAATAATTGATAATCAATGTAATATGGTGCCTTTTGGGTAGCAAAACAGGATATTTCGCACTTTTAAAAGGTCAGAATTGGCTAGGCAACCATCAACTCTAACCGACCCTTCTTGATCAATAAACGGACGGAGAACAGCAAACTGCTTTGACAAATCTTTGTATTTAACGAATTTTGTATTGGGCAGCTTAAATTTAAGAAATACTTTAGAACTTAGACAAATTCCTGGCAACTATTTTGAATAAATCTTAAGATCCAAGTCCACGCACGAGAGGGCAGTTTTCAGGAAGAAAATTCTTCAAAGAAATTTGTATCCTTAAAGGTCCAATGACAGCTAAGCTTTTCAGATTTAACATTTTTAAGCTCATCAATAAAGTCTGGCTCATAAGATTCATTACTGGGAGATTCTATGGGCCAAGATTCCTAAGACTTTTAAAGCCAATCAAGCCCCTTAAACCAAAGCTGGTGAGACATAAATTCTAAAGTCAAGTCACATCGGCAGGATTGTAGGATGAACATGGACTCAGGCTTTGTGAGTCCCTGTATGTGAGAAATGCAATTGGCAACATATATTTTTAAAAAATGTGGACAGCTATTAATCCAAGCCAAAACCACTGTGGCTTCTGAAAAACAAAGGCATTCAGAGATTATTATCTCCTTAAAAAGAAGTCCTGGTGTGTAATGGAAATTTTGAGGCTCCACACAGCTCTAACTTAGGCAATGTTAACACCTTAATGGGAGCAACATGAGTTTTAGAAAATATTAGCGATATATGATGACTATCATCAGGTACTTCAGTACATAAGTAAAGGACAGAGGCTTACCTTCTTTCAAATCTGTCATAGAAATCAACCAAGTGAAGAAGTCCCTGCTGAGGATAGAAGGGTTGACCAATTTCAAAGCTACTAATTTCAGAAATTTGTTTGATAAAAATTTCTCATGTTTCCAGTAGTACAGGAGGCCAAGGAACATCCCAAGAATGTTTACACAACTAAATATTGCGCATACAAATTTTTGACCAATGAGAGAAATCCATCCATATAGATCGTTAATCTGAGTGGGCTAACAACACTGATTTCTTGGAATGTTTGCTCAAGCCAAAACCTTCAGTTTTAAATTTTAGAAAAAAATTGTCAATAATGAGATCCCAAGATATGCCTAAAATCCTGAGCAAAGAGATGAGAGGAAACCTTTTGAGTGCTAGGCAAATCTGCCAGAAGAGCAGGATTGTTACTTGACCATTTTTGAATTTAATACCTCCCAGAGACATAAGACTTTGAAGGTCTAATTTAAGTGATAAGGTATCTTCCAAAGTATAGCATCCTGATAGGTGGTCATCTATATATGTGTTATGAAATTCAGCTTCAGGAGCTAAGGATATTTATAATCTTCATCCTTCGTTAACTGTTGAAGATTGCAAATGGCCTGAAAGGCAGATGGCCCTATCCAAAAGTCACAGTAGTAAGCTTATATAGGTGCAAAGGCTGGTCAGGGCTATCTTGCCAGTAAATGAGATGAAAGTTGTGGTGTGGAGGATAAAGATTTATCTTGCGATACATTTGTCTTACATCAGCAGAAAAAAACATATGGAAAATCTGAAAACCAATGTGCAAATCAGTGATGGAATTTTGAAGTATAGAACCAGACAGAATAATGTAATTTAATGAAAGCCCACTTTAAAATTTAAGGGTTTTTGAATTAAACCAAATGGACAGCATAAAAATATTCATGAATGTATTCTTTTCAGAGAATTATATTCAGCAAAAAATAAAGGATTTTTTATAAATTGTTTTCCCAAAGCAAGAAAACAATGCCGAGCAATGTTAGCTGACTCCCCCTGCACAGTAATACATCCATATTAAAGGAACATCAAATTCAAAATCAGAGAGTGACTGTTGCAAAACAGATTCCTTGACTTGAGGAGCAATGGGCATACTAGGCAATGGATTAGCAATTTATTTAATAGGAAATGCACCAATCAACTTTAAAGACTCTTCTTCCAGCGATGAAATTAAAGAATAAAACTTTGAGATTGCAGAAAGTGAGATATTGTTATGAATTAGAGTTTGAAATTTGGAATAAAATGTGTTGTTGTCTGTTATGCCATTAAACCGATCTATGTGTAATTTTGGCAATGCGAAATGGAATGTATTTTTAACAGCACTATTCAGAACAGAATTATTATTGACAGTGGTATTTTCTCTGGTATCTGTGGAACCCAAATGACACAGCACCAAACTAAATTATAAACCCTGGGTATTGAAATCTTTAAACTCATATTGTACCTCTTAAATGACAGATTTTTTCTTCCAGAGAAGAAAAAAGCCCTGGCTCCTGCTTCTAACAACTTAAGCCCCTCTTTTAACACAAAAATTTCGGTGGAAGATATTCCAGGTTCAGCTCTTTTTCGAAGAGATGAGAAATCATTTTTCATAGAAGTTATTTGTGCCTCAACATGGACATCCATAGTGAATTATAACATAAAAGGGAGCACAGTATGATGAGAAAAGAAACCTAAGGCCACAGAGGAAGAAAAAGCAATGGGTGACAGGTTACTACTGAAGCTACAGGTTACAACCAATGGAAACAAGATTAATCCTCCATAGGGCAAGATCAAGTTTATATTTGACTGTCTCAAACCCTTGATGAAAAAAAAATTAAAAAAGCAAATGATAAAGAAAGTTAAAAAGATCGATATAATATGAAGCGAGAACAATCATAAATGAGTGATATAATAAGTGATCTTGAAAATTGAACTTTCATGATTTGAAAGATTTTATTTAAATTAAAATGCCTCACCTCATTTGGTGCATAGCTTGCATGGTGCATAGGCTGGGGCGGCATTGCAGTTGCGGCGTCTTCGGGGTCTTCTGGTGTCCGTGGCAAGGGGGAGCATCAGAAAATGAGACCCCCGACCCCAACTTTATATAAATTCAAAAAATAACTGAAAAAATTCGGATTACTTAAATCCGACACCTATCATGGGCAAAATCTTTGAGAAACTCATCTTAAAACGCCTGTACTCTATCCTTGATTCCAACCACGTAATCCCAGATCACCAGTTTAGATTCCGAACATCCCACTCCACTATCCAGCTATGTCATCGTCTGTATTGGAGTGTGGAATGTACTGCTTGGGAGTCTTACTTGATGTAGAACAGGCTTTTGCTCGAGTCTTGCACCCGGTTTAATGAAAGCCCACTTTAAAATTAAAGGGTTTTTGAATTAAACCAAATGGCCAGCATGCAAATATTCATAAATGTATTCTTTATATTCAGCAAAAAATAAAGGATTTTTTATAAATTGTTTTCCCAAAGCAAGAAAACAACGCCGAGCAATGTTAGCTGACTCCCCCTGCTCAGTAATACATCTACATTAAAGGAATATCAAATTCAAAATCAGAGAGTGACTGTTGCAAAACAGATTCCTTGACTTGAGGAGCAATGGGGATACTAGGCAATGGATTAGCAATTTGTTTAATAGGAAATGCACCAATCAACTTTAGACCTATCATGGGCAAAATCCTTGAGAAACTCATCTTAAAACGCCAATACTCTATCCTTGATTCCAACCACATAATCCCAGATCACCAGTTTAAATTCCGAACATCCCACTACATCTGGACAAACAACTAACTTGAAATTCTAATACAAGACTGAAAAGAAAGGGAACCAACAAGCAGTTCTGGAGTATTAAAATAAATTCCAATAAATCCCACCAAATCACATTTACCCTTCGACGTAAACCCATGACCTCTTCCCCTACAATATCCTTTAATAATACCCCACTTAATCCTGTCGAACAGATCCGTTACTTAGGACTACATCTCGACAAACGACTGACATGGAATCCTCATACTAGACTAAAAAGACAAGAAACTGCTCGTAGATTCCGACTATTACAACATTTACTTGACAAACGGTCTAAACTTTCAACTAATTAAAAAAGACTCATCTATATGTCAATAATAAGACCTATCTAGACATATGGAGTTGAGCTTTGGGGCTCCACTAAACCTTCGAATTCCTCTCGTATCCAATCCTTACAATCCAAAATCCTTAATGCTCCTTACTTGTCACAAATAAAATCATCCATAAAGACCTTAATGTTACTTATGTAACCAATCTAGCCCGAACCAGATATAAATTCTTCCATTATAAACTCCCTAACCACTCGAGCCCATTAGTTTCTACCCTTGCTTCCTCTTTCATTCCTGACAATCCTCGGAGGCCTCTGAAAAGAAGATGGACTCGAGGCCTTATTTAGGAAAAATGTTTTTAGAGTGCTACCAATGGGTAGTTTCTCTACATGTCTGTATTGTGTTATTGTATAAATAACATCTAATTTACTTATTTTTTATATTTTAAAGTGATCGGAGGCTTGAGAAAGACAGACTCCAGCCTCTTGTGGGAAAAAGTTAAACTTAATATATAAAAAGAGAAAATAACGAGGGGAAAGGTGGGAAATTTGATTTAAATCCCTAACAAATTTCTTCTTTCCATCCATATAAGTAGCCAGTGCTTGATTTTAGAACGTTAGTGTAAAAAAATTGATTACAAAATAAAAAAAACAAATGGAAGTTATTTGAGAATAATATTGGTGCAAAGCAACTCCAGTCAAAGTAAAATGTCTAGTTTAAGAAACTTTACCTTTGAAGGTTCTGTGAAGCTTCTAAAACTACGCATTTAATCTTAAGGGGGGGATTCAACATGGTTAGAACCAATGTTATTCTCGAATAACTTCCATTTTTTAAATTTATTTTGAAATCAATTTTTTTACACTAACCTTAATGGTTCAACACATTTAATCTTAATGGGGGGTTTCAACATGATTAGAACCAACATTAACCTCAAAAACCACAATTTTTTTTTATTTTGTAATCAATTTGTTTTTACATAACCATTCTAAAAAAAGGGCCATCCATAGCTCAGGGTCTTTAGGCGCAGGTCTTACCAATCTGAGATCTGTGGGCGGTGCCAGTTCTAATCCAGCCTGGGGTGTTGATTTTTTCATTGAATGGAGGTTCCAAAAAATGAAAAACTTGAACTCCTATCATGGTTAGAATAGGTTGGTCACCAGTAGATAACCACCCTTTATGTCAGAAATAACCAGGAAGGGGGTCATAATAAAAAAAAAAAGAAATTCTAAAATAATGCCTTAGATACTTATAAGGATGGAAAGAAGAAACTCTTCTCTTTCTAATGTGTTCAAGAACTTCAAAATTGGATAAATTGAAGACAAGATGCCGAGCTTCCAACTGAGCCATAATTTTGTGGCTTAAAAAAAAAATTGTGAACTCTCTCGGAACTGAAAAAAAAACATTTTTTTGGTTTTGATGATATTTTAAACATAAAGGTGTTATGGCTACCTGAATCAATATCTACCACCATTTTAAGTGTGAAAAAAAACTATAAGGCTAGTTTACTTAATGATTAAAACTTTTTTTTTCAAATTTATTTGTTAAAAAGCAATTATTTTTCTAATGTTCATATTTTTACTTTAATCTACTCTAGAAAAGAAATGTTTTGGTGAAAGAACCATGTTGATATAATTTGCCCAACTCGATATATAAAGTAAAGCAGATTCAGGGTATTTTACTTTTTTATCTGCTCCCAGGACCCATGGGATGAAATGGTTGGGTATGTGATTTTTTCAATGTAGGATAATTTTTTTTTTTTAATAATTTATTTATTGTTATTTACAACTGTATACACATATATACAACTAGTAAATTTGCTGTAGGTGACATAGTGACATGATAAAAACATGTGGAGAATTTACCCACTGATAGAACTCCAATAACATTTCTAGAGGAGAAGATCTCGTGGTCATTTTCTTTTCAGATGCCTAGGAGGATTATTAGGTAATGAAAGAGAAGCCAGGCTAGAAACAAGTGGATTTGGGTAGTTGAGAAGTTTATTATGGAAGGAACGGTATCTGGTTCTGCCCAAATCGGCAACATATGGAACATTGAGGTCCTGATGGATGACTTGATTTGTGACAAAGTAAGGAGCATTAAGGATTTTACGAAGGATTTTGGACTGTAAGG
>NW_027109235.1:221191-223724 GCF_000696795.3 Halyomorpha halys | reverse complement strand
ATTGGAATTTATTTTAATCCTCCAGTATTGGCACCATTCTTCAAGGGTGGTGATGTGGGATTGGGATACAATGTAAGGATCATTGTTCACTGACAATAGACATGTGTCATTGGCATACGTGGTGAGGATGGATTGGGATGTCAGCTGTAAAAACAGTATAAAGGATAGGACCAAGGATACTACCCTGAGATACACCAGCAGACTGACGGAATAGGGATGAATAAGCGCCGTTGTAATTTACTTGAAATAATCTGTTGGAGAGATAAGAACGGATAATGAGGAAGTTTGTAGGGGGTAGGAATTTACAGATCTTGTATAGCAGTCCTGGGTGCCATACTCGATCAAAAGCCTGTTCTACATCAAGAAAGACTCCCGAGCAGTACATTCAATGAAGACGAGACAACATCAACTACACGATGGCATTGCTGGATAGTGGAGTGGGATGTTCGTAGGATAATTAAAAAAAAATTATTAAAAGCATTGAGGACACATAATGCAGTCTCCTTGTTAGTCCATATAAAGTCCTCAAACTTATACTGTAACATTCCCACACATTAAAATAAGTTTATTGCAGGAAGATGGTCTGTTTGGCGGTCAAGATAGGTATAAAAATATCAAAAAAACTATTTGTTAGTAACCGACATTTCGTTCCACTTTGCAGGACTTCATTTGGCCCATCGGTTACAAATAAATAGTTTTTTTTGCTATTTTTGTACCTTTACTTGACCACTACCAGGACTATCTTTCTACAATCATTAATATACGGTCAACTAATAAAATAAGTTCACTTATTTTTGTGTTTTTCTTTTATAACCTTACTTCTCTTTGAAATAATTTGGGATTATTTACGTGTCTTGATATGTACTTATTTTTTAAATTTTATGTGTATATATATATTTTTTTTAAAGGCTCCTGAAGGTGAAACGCAGCCAAGTACTGAAGTGGATCTGTTCATATCAACTGAAAAGATTATGGTTTTGAACACAGATCTCAAGGTTTATTTTAAATATATATTATTATTGATAACGAGTGTGTGTGTAAAGTAAAAACAAAATATATGTAGTAGTAAAAAGTAGATTCAAGAATACCATGGTTAAAGACAGAATCAAGACTGATTCATTACTTCTGATGATCCCTCTTTTATGAAATCTAATATTTTTTTTTATATAAAACAGTTGATATTAAGTCAAATAATTGTCCACTTCTGACTATACCTTGCAAGCTTATATCCCTTAAGAATTAATACATGATGCAATGAAATGTTATGGGAGCCCTTTTAACCCAAACAGCATCCTCATAAATTCATTTTGTCCCCTCTCAAACTTGAATGCCATCTTTTGTAATCTTTGCATTTCCATTTTTATCTGATGATATCCTGCCTTATCTAATGTGTTAAATATCATTGCTCCACTCAACGTTCAAATAATTTTGAAGCTTTATTTTAAAAGGATATATTATGATTATATTTTATCTGTTTTGTGTTGTTTATATATATTATTTCATTTCATTTGTAATTTCATTATTTGAATTTCAATTATTATATTTTTCTTGTTGAACTCCTTTATACCTCCTCCAGAACAGGTTTTGTCATGAAAATGATGTCAATAAAGCCATAATATATCATATTATATATATGCCTGCGTATTATTCATACATATAGAAAATATATTTGCTTACAAAGAGCTTCCTTCTTTCATCAGCATTTTGTTTTGTTTTTAGTTCTTACAGTTCTACTTCTGCTTAAACAATTCTTATTTACTATCAAAATTTAGTTGAGTGTAATATGCTGATATATTAGATTTGCGATGAATACAATGTTCTTTTTCTTGAATTTAGTTATAAATTTAAAATATTTTATGATTAAGTATATTTATAACTTTTTTCTAGGAAATAATGATGGATCATGCTTTAAGAACAATATCTTATATTGCGGATATAGGAGATCTTGTAGTTTTGATGGCACGGAGGCGATATATTCCTCATGAAGTTGATGAACAACCAAAAATTAACAGAACACCTAAAATGATCTGCCATGTTTTTGAAAGTGAAGAAGTATGTGGTATTACTCATTAATGTCCTATTAATTTGTATTATTTTGTTATTCTCTACTAATTATTCAATAATTATATGTATAAAACTCTTAGTTTGATTTAGTAGTATTTAATTTATTTGTATAGACAGATATTCCCTCCCAACCCCAATTTTTTTGTAAAAGTAGTAGTTCTTTTAATAAAAAAAAATTTCTTGATCTTGACCATGAAGCTTTAAAATAATAAAATAGTTAAGCACTGAAAGCTGTTCTCAGAATTTTTTTTGGAATATTCCAAGCATATGTCTTCTGACAAAATGTATAGGATTTGTTATATTTTTTATGAAATATGTTTATGGTTTTATTTTTTTAAACTCAATTGAAAGAATGTTTAGTTAGCTTTTTAAAAATGATTGTAATATATTTTTAGGAGTTTAAATACACATTTTAAATTATAATATTAAAGGAGACATGAACCACATTAAGGCTACATTCTTTTAAATA
>NW_027109235.1:214990-221141 GCF_000696795.3 Halyomorpha halys | reverse complement strand
TGGTATCTCCTTAATATTGCTTGGGCTTGTCCTTCCTTGGGTGTAGAATCCGCAACACAGGTCCCTGATTAAGGTTTAACTGCGCTGGGTTATGTTGTCTCCTATTATTTTGCCTCTCAAATATTAAGCGGGCGGTATGTTGCGGCCAACATATATATATATATACAATTTTACATTTTTGCAACATTTCAATAATTTTCGTGATCCTAAATTTAACAAAAAAACTACATTTTTGCAAAGAAACAAAAGATTTTGAGGATGCTAAAATGCTGTAAGAATAAAAGAATATTTTTAGAAGAAAATTCTTAGCAGCCATAATGATCACTGCCAAGATCGAAATTAAACATTATTGGTGTATAATTCAAAATGTATACATTTTTTCATACAATGTATATGAGACAATATGATGGGTAATGAAATTTTCTAAACAAAGAATGAAATGAACTAAATCAGACGAGTATTGGGAACTTTATTGCCAATTTTACAATCTAACCTGTTCACTCTATCTATATAAATAAAAAGGTAATGTTCATTTGTTATTTATGTAAGATCTCCGAATGTACTCTATCGATTTACACCGATTTTTTTTTTTTTTTAATGCTCAATGTCTTTCTGGGAAAATTCTTAGCTACTGAAATTCAGAATTTATCCTATAGAAAAGAAAAGTTATGATCTAAATTATACATATCACATATCATTATTTGAATGGGGGAATAAATTCCCTATAAAAAAAAAATCATTGAAATCTGACAACAGTGCTTAGAGAGTCATTATAAAGACCTGATTGTTTCTCACACATCTTCCCATCACATCATAGGAATGCTCTATTGGGTTGAGGTCTCAATTTGTTGGTGAACATTGCAGCACCTAAAAATTTTAGTTTCTTTAAAGTACTCAGATTTTACTTGAGCAGTGTGTTACAGCACATTATTGTGGAGTAGCATACAATCATCCCAAAAAAATTGTTCTAATGATATTGCATATGCTTGATGGATGTCTACAGTACACCTGACACCATTTTAATAATAATAATTGTTGCGGCCAACATATTGTCTACAAATCGATTATTGGAACATATGATTTTTATTAAGTCAGAAAACAAAACAACTACTCTCTGTTGTTTTTTATTCTGAAAAATAGACAGACGACTTCTTAGAGTCTCAGTGTGCACACACATATCATCTCCATTGTCTCCTCACTACGCACTTGTAGTTACCAGCATCCTGGCCATCTCCGTCATCTTAATCATTTTAGCCACGGCTGGAGGACTACTTCGGCTCATCCTCCAAGAGGACAAGGTGGGTGTTTTGGTATTGTCAATCTACCTTCACGAGAATATCCGCTCAAGACAACAACCACAACCGGGGCCCCATCAATCACTGATGATATAAGACTTTTTTTCTTCTCTCTTTTGTTCAATTCATTTAATTTTGTAATAGTTTGCTTTGTTCTTTTTTCTAATTTATATATGTTCTATATTTTGTTTACAATTTATTATGTTCAGTCAGATTTTGTGTTCCTTTTATCATGTTCACTTATTTAAAAATACAAAATTCTGCTATTCTTTTCTTTTCACTACTTTTCATGATTGGGCTAGTAAAGGTTCCTTTAAAACCCCGCCGTAACATTTTGGTCCCATCCGGATATTTTTTTTCTCATGGTCCTCCGGTTGTCGATTTTTGTTATTGTATATTTTATTTCATCTCTTTTTTTAAATTATTTTTTATAGGAAAAAAAATTAATTTGTAAGGTGCTCCATTACACCATTGATTAATTTTGTTTTTCTCACCTTCTTTCTTCACTTATTCTCTTTCAGTTTCCTTTTTATTCATATCATTCATCTCTAAAATAAAAATGGAATATTATTATGAAGGTCTTGCCATCCATGAACATTACATGAACCCCACTCCTGCCTCTGCAGCCTCAAAGGCTCATATCAATTATCTCACTCGTTATGACAAGTCAATCTTTCCTCACCAATGACAGCCAAGACCCATTGTAGCTTCATTCTATCAACAATAGCATAATTACAATGTGTCCAAGCTTTAAGAGAGTCCTCAATCGTTATAATTTAGGTACAGTTGAAGGATCACTTCAGCCAACCAGTAATTCTAAAGATCTTCCTCAAAACTCTGGAGTCGCAAGCACACCTCCCTGTTCCAATTCTACATATAACTCTAGTTTACTGGGTCATTGTAGTAAGTTTATAAATTCCTTAGTGGTACAACACAAAAAACATTCTGTCCGTTCAGCTGTCCCAGAGCCACTTATTGACATTTCGTTGGAAGTTACCTCCATAAAAAATCATTCACAACAGTTACCCTCTTCTTTGGGGTCTCCTGGCAGTACTCATCGTCCTATTGGGGTCCACGACCCTGATACACTGAGGTCAGATCGTCCAGCTACATCTGATCCTAATACATTTAACGACATTTTGTTAGAAAATATTTTCATCCAAGACGAAACTCCAGGATCAAAACGCCCAGCTGCGTCAGATTCTAGTAACGCTACCAACATTCTGCTGGTAAATAATTGTCTTCCATTTTCCTTACAATTACGGCGCATCAACCTGAACCTATCTGGCTACCTCAGCCCCAAACCCCAAGATCTAAACTGCCTACTCCACTAGACGCTAATAAAACCAATGACATTTGGTTAGATGTTACCTTTATACAAAATCACTCACAGCACTTACCCTCTTCTGTGAGGTCTCCAGGCAGTTCTCTTGGTTCCACCAAGCTCCATGAGCTTGATCCCTTGACATCAAATTGTCCAACTTCACCTGATCTTAATAAATGTAACGACATTTCGTTGGAAGTTACCTTTATACTAAATGACTCCCAACGGTTACCATCTTCTATAGGGCCTCCCTCCTAGAGGTCTCTAGCTAATTATCTTCTTATTCCCTCTTGGCCTGTTCGTACATATATCTTTAGATCTGATTTCTTAATCTCATCATATTCTCTTGAATTCACATATAATATGTTCAAAGGAACTAATTTAGATAGGAAAACTAAAAACCACACCTTACCTCCAAGAAGTACTCAATGAATTACCGCCTTCCTCCTGTTTGTTACGTAACTCTCATAGAGGCTCTACAGCTAAAAAAGGAACTCATATATTTCCTTCGATTAGGTGGCGAACACATTGCTCATCAGCAATTGCAGCCGTCTCCAACTCCAGGGGAATGTAGGAAGCCGATAATTTTCCTGAGTGGTTATGCGAAGGTTGCAATGTTCATCAAAATAAAGTTTCTCATAATATTCATACATATCTGTTTAAAAGTTCTATTTATTTTTTTCATCATATTGTCGTCTCAGAAGCCCCACAACAAAATTAATTTGCATATGCACTGTACATCTCATAAAATTAATCCGTCTTCTGTCCTTCACTGTCGTCATTCCAACTACTTGAGACATTCTTTAGATATTCACATATCCTCTTCATACTTTCTCTTACTCTTCGCACTTTTCTCTGGCCAGCATTCCGTGTAGTATCAAATACCTAAATTCTCTGATACTAGATAAATTTAAAATTCTAATGGTGTGCTCTTTTACTATGAAGCTTATTGAAATCCTGCCGCAAAGTCATAACCCGACTGGAACTGCTCGTTTTTCGTTAGAGGTTCGCCTGTATGTGTAAGGATACCTTATTCAACACATGAACGCATTCATGGCTCACCACGTCGTCCAAATGCTGGATATTCCAAACTTCAGGACTCTGTACTCTGCAGCTAAAGGACTTCAACCGTTGGAACTAGTGAAACACCACTTATTGCAGACCGTACCTGCATAGCTGAAAACCAGAGATCATACTAGTTCTTAACCCTATCAGTGTCAATTTAAAATTTTTGACAAATATTAAGCGGGCGGTATGTTGCGGCCAACATATAGTCCACAAATCAATTATTGGAACATATGATTTTTATTAAGTCAAAAAACAAAACAACTACTCTCTGTTGTTTTTTATACTGAAAAATAGACAGACGACTTCTTAGAGTCTCAGTGTGCACACACATATCGTCTCCATTGTCTCCTCACTACGCATTCGTAGTTGCCAGCATCCTGGCCATCTCCGTCATCTTAATCATTTTAGCCATGGCGGGCGGACTACTTCGGCTCATCCTCCAAGAGGACAAGGTGGGCGGACATGCATCCTATTGTCAATCTACCTCCACGAGAACATCCACTTAAGACAACAACCACAATTGGGGCCCCATTAATCACCGGTGATATAAGACTATTTTTTTTTCTCTCTTTTGTTCAATTCATTTAATTTTGTAATAGTTTGCTTTCTTCTTTTTTCTAGTTTATATATTTTCTATATATTGTTCAGTTTATTATGTTCAGTCAGATTTTGTGTTCCTTTTATCATGTTCACTTATTTAAAAATATAAAAATAACAGAATTCAGCTATTCTTTTCTTTTCACTACTTTTCACGGTTGGGCTAGTAAAGGTTCCTTTTGAACCCCTACCCGCCGTAACAATAATACTATATTTATTCTGGGACGAGTCCCTGTAGACTAATACAGAGAAATATACAGATGTTGGCTGAGGAGTCTCAGAAATACTTAAACAAAAATACAAAGAAATATGAATAGTCATTATAAAAAATAATTATAAGTTACTTTCTCTCGTTAATCAGCTAGACAATAAAACAAAACAAAAAATGCATAAATAATTAAGAATGATGTAATAATTGATATACATAGTTACACTTATATCAATTTACAATTTTATGGGGTCTGAATGGATAAGAAATTATTGAACAGGTGGGATTTAAAGTTAGGGAGGGTATTGGAGTGACGGAGGTTGGAAGGAATGGAGTGCCATAGGGATGAAGATTGGATAATGAACGATCTATCGAAAGCAGCGATTCGGTGGGCCCTTGTTTATAAATCTTAAGACCGGGAACAGGTATTGCGGGAACAAATAGAGGATTTGAATTGAAGGAGTTCGGAGATGTATGAAGGACGGCGGGATAGGATGACTTGGAAGATAAAGGATACCAGGAAACACTTATGACGGTAGGAAGGATAAAGCCACTTCAACTCTGCATAAAAACGGGAAACAGAGGCGTCCCCTGGGATCCTAAAGATGAATTGTACACCGCAATTTATCAAATGTTTTAATTTCACTTCAAGATCCACTGAGACGCCCCTATATACAGTACAGCAATAGTCAAAGTGGGAAAATATTAGAGAAGGGACTAGGAGCCTAAAGGTTTCAAATGGAAATAGGTGGCAGAGGTAATTTAGACGTTTTAAAGTGGAAAAGGTATGGCAGGAGGTATTGGATAAATGATTTTTCGAGGAAAGCGTTTGATCAAAGGTAATCTCGGGTTTTTGATGTTGGGATTAAATTTGATGGGAGTATCATGTAGTATGTGGCACATTTGGGAGCTTCGGTGAGGCTCGAGGTGCTGCGCTCTGGTGAGCTTTTACTATACCGCTTGCTCCCTCTCGCTACAGGACTCCCCTCCTTGATGACGGAGTCATAGGGATGTTCGGGCGTTGCTGTAGTCGATGTTGTCAAAGAAGTGGACTATCAGTTTGACTCGTCGTCTTGATCGAGTCCGGTTGTTATTCTTCCTATTTGGAGAGTATTTTGGTCTTCCTATTTGGAGAGTATTTTGGTCTTCCTATTTGGAGAGTATTTTGGTCTTCCTATTTGGAATGTACACTGTTCATCTTGCTTCGGGTTTCTTGTTCTTCTCAATTTGAGTGTATGTTGTGTTTTCTTATTGGGTTGTAACTTTCATTGCCGCTAGTTGCAGCTATGGTTGCCTCAAGTTGAAGCGAACTCGGAACTGATCTTCCCCACCTACTGTTCCTATCAAAGTCGGAATTTAGGTGTCTCCGGGGTGAAAAGATTGAAGTTCTGATGTGGGCGATGAGTTGCTCCACGTCTTGTTGATTTGTATTCTCCTAGGTGGTGCTGGTTGGTAGTAGTCCCAGTAAGGTATAGGGTGTTTTTTTAAGCCCGATAAAACTTGAAATTGTAAAAAATAACACAAAAAATTAAATTGTAATCAAAATTTTTTTTTTATTCGAAAGATCATTTTCAAATGTTAATGTCACGTATTGATCTTTCGAATAAAAAAAAAATTTTGATTACAATTTAATTTTTTGTGTTATTTTTTACAATTTCA
>NW_027109235.1:203305-214705 GCF_000696795.3 Halyomorpha halys | reverse complement strand
GTGGCCCATGAGCGGCAGGTTGGCGGGATGTCTCGATGTACCATAGGTGGTGGGCGCCCGTACCAGTGTAGGAGGTCCGCTAATAGGTATTGTTTTGTCTTCGTCAGCGATAATCTAAGGTCCAGTGAAGCATAGATCCTCATCTCGGGTGACTTCGTTGTGGGTTACGCCGGCTGTACCTTCGAAGTCCAAGGAAGTTCTGCGCTGTCCTATGCGGACTGGTAGCAGGGAAATAAGAGGCTTCGGTCTTCTTGAGAATTGGCTGGCCTGTGGGTCCTTGACGAGTTGATACCGCGGTTGACTTTTTTTTTTTTTTTTTTTTTTTTTAATTTCTGCTGTGTTGAGTCTTGAGCGTTAGGAGAGTGTCTATTCCTTATTTAGCACGTCTTGATTGGTAGTAGGCATGAGCTGCTGCGTTTGCGAGCGGTGCCTAGGCGTTTGCCGAATTTTTCGTGAGACGTCTTTGCTAGTGGTATCTCCTTAATATTGCTTGGGCTTGTCCTTCCTTGGGTGTAGAATCCGCAACACAGGTCCCTGATTGAGATTTAACTGCGCTGGGTTATGTTGTCTCCTATTATTTTGCCTCTTATAGTTTTCCTTGTGTCTCTTCTCTTTTCGTCTCTGAAGATTTTCCTGCCATCTCTTTCGTTATTGTTTGTTATCTCTCTAGTTATTTATTGTTCCTCGTTTAGTAAGTAGATCCTTCCAGTGTCGGGCCTTGTTTCGACGGACTTATCACGTCAGGCCTCTTTGTGACGACTTGATGTCGAGATCATGTCGGGCTTCTCTTCGCCAGCTTGGATCACGTCGGGCTTCTTTTCGACGGCTTGGATCGTGTCGGGCTTCTCTTCGACGACTTGGATCACGTCGGGCTTCTCTGCGTCGGCCTTGATCACGTCGGGGTCACCACTTGTCGGGGTTGTCTGGTCTTAGGCGATTTCTCCAGCCTGATATCTCTTTACAGAAGGCCCACGACAAGGCGTATTCATTATAGGTTAGAAAGGAAGGCCGTGCCAGGGGATGAGCCCTGGACACTGACTAGGTAGAGGAGTTCTATGTGAGAGAGTTTCAGGCAGAGTAACAGTTCTAGTTGCGAGATGAAGCGGATGGACCAGTAAGCTGATAAGGCTAGGTGCAGCTCTAGTTGCCAAGATGAAGCGGACGGACTAGAGCCGGGGAGAGACGGGAAATTACACTGGTTGCCGAGATGAAGCGGACGGACTAGAGCCGGGGAGAGACGGGAAATTACACTGGTTGCCGAGATGAAGCGGACGGACCAGTGTAACCATTAAGGAATAGGTTACAATCTTAGTTGCCGAGATGAAGTGACGGACTAAGATTGCTGGAGAGAAGGAAAGGATGTAGGCCATCGTCTTAGGTGTGCGTACAGAAATAACAGCTTTTGCGAGCTATAGATTGGCAATGAACTTCTCTATCTCAAGCAGTGTATACGCCACCTGTGCCATGACTAGACCCAGGAAAGGAGGTGGATCTATGATCGAATTGGGGGATTTAGAGTCCCTTATTTATAGGTCTAGTCCATGCGACTGTGACCGAGAAGCAGTCGGTACATGTCTGCTTGAGATAGGTTCGTGCATTGCATTGTTATCATTTATTATTCGTTGTACAGATATTGCTAAATAGTATGTACAGAAATTATTAATATACAAAAATGACAATGTGTTTTTACAAAATAATGCAATATGTAAATTTGGGAGCTTCGGTGAGGCTCGAGGTGCTGCGCTCTGGTGAGCTTTTACTATACCGCTTGCTCCCTCTCGCTACAGCCCAATGAAAAACATGAAATGAACTGAGGCAATTAACATTGTTTCAAATTAAAATAAAAAGGTATGAAATCTAATTCAATTAAAGGTATTGATTAATATTACAAATAAAAAATGAATCACCCCACTGAAAACAAATTACCATAATAGCTTTGTTTATAATGTATACACTTTAAGAAAAAATTAACTTATTGTTAATATTTCATTTATACGTGTGACAAGAATATTACAATTCACTGATAACAGGTGTACAAAGGTAACAGGTGTGTGAGATATAAACAGTAGTAGTGAAAGATTAAACTTTTTTTTAGCTTGATATTAAAGTTAAAATGTTTTATTAATTTTTATACTATTTTTTGCTTAATATACAACTGACTTTAGACCTAGTCAATAAACATGGATCTATGTCAAAAAGATAAAGTTTTTGTTCATGGAAAAGAAAACATGAGACATGGAAATTTCAATGTAATATATTTTGAATTGGTAAAAAGGAAGGAGATATAATGAAGCTTGCTGTACAGATGCTACTGTATGTAAGGAAGTACAGGGGAACCTGAGTGTAATTAATGTCTAGGGTTTTGAGAAAAATTGTTATATCAAATAATGTTTTATAGTAATATATTCATACAATAATTGAACTAATTACTTGATTAAGTGTGCTTAGTGATTTATTTTTAACTGATAAACAAATTTAATTATTACACTATCTATCACACCTTCTCCCTAAGTCTTCTTCCTTGCCTTTATTTTCACTAGAGAGACCAAACATTTTCAGCATCTTGTCCATGTATTTTTCATGGTCAATATAGGTTCCACTACTGCTCGGATTCACTTGGTTTCCTTTTCCCTGTGGCAAGTCTGTTAAGTGCTATGTACATTTCCTCTCCTCACTAGAACTCCACCTTCCTTGACTAAGCTGGTTTTCTTGGGTCTTCTTTTTTTTTTTTTTTTTTTTTTAGTCTTTCCTTATTTTTGTAGTCTCTTTTTCAGTTCTTAACAATTTTCCTCTTTTTCTATCTAGGCTGATGTGAATTGGTATCTTTAGAGCTTGAAGTATTACTGTCACTGTTGTTGGTACTTGTGCATTTTTTTTTATCACAAGAAGAAATGTTGGAAGAATCAACACTATCATTATATGTACTCATATTAGATGTCCTGGGTTTCCTTTTCTCTTTTTTCTTTTTTCTATCACTGTTCTATTCCCTTTTTCTGCTATCTTTTTAGCAAGAGTTATTCTTCGGCTCAATATCTTCTTTCTGCACTACTTCTACCTTGACTTTACTGTGTGAATTAGTCAATGAATCCAAATCCTTGGTTTTGGAATCTGTTTTATCAAGTTTTTCTTTATTTTGTCTAGAGGAATCTTGTTTTGAATCGTCAAAACATTACATTTTTTTAAGCCCTTATAGGGCCCCAACTACTGATCCTTTTTTAAATAGGTAGCCAATATTAAACCAAACATCTCATGCCTCCTACCAACAGAGGTAGCCATGAAACGAACATTTGCTAAGGATAAATCATGAAGTCCAGATGTGGTTAGGACATGAGAACCATCCTCAATTATACAGGAGGGAATAAAACTGTAAAGATCAATTTTCATCAAATATAGTCATAGAAGATAAACCTCCATCAATAACTTGACCCCTCACCTGTGGTGTTCCTCGAGGTTCATCGCTATCCCTTACCCCCAATATGGGGAAAGAAAAAATTCCATCCATCAAAAACCTTGGTGTCACCATTGACCAAACTCTTTCCTGGAAAACCACATCTCTGATATTCCCTGTTGTACCTTCTCCACTCTAAAGCATTACCTTGAAATTACCTTTGTTACCTACTTTTTTTTTAAACGTAGGCTCCTGGTTACTTCCTTTATATTCCCCCCTTTGACTATTGCTGTGCGGTTTACAGGGGTGTCTCTGGGGATCTCAAAACAAAATTAAAACAGTTGATTAATTGCTTTGATCGTTATCTACCATATTACCCAATCCCGCCGTCTATCGTGCATCTCTGATATCCTTCAATTTAAATTCTCAGTACATTCCCGCTACACCTGCTCGCAGCCTTCAGACTTAAATGTAGCTGCCTATCGAACTCGAGGCAGATCTTTCCTCATCCGTTCCTCTTCCCTATGGAATTCTATTCTCTTCTTCATTCGTTGTTTTAATACCCTTTCAACTTTTTTTTTCTTTTTTTTCTTTAATACCTGATGGCCTTACATGGTTGATATAACAGTTAATTTTCTTTTTTTTAACAATTGATTATAGGGGGGTATAGTCTTGTGCAAAAGACACTCCTAACTATTTACATTGTTATAAAAAAGAAAAATTAAGATAAAATAAATAGGTAAAAATAATAATTCTTAAGAAGAGAGAAGAAGAAAGTTTAATCACAAAAACAATGATATTTATAGATTTAATTAAATGAATTAAAATTATAGACATAATTTGGTCCCTGAAAAATAATAAATTTCCAGGGCCTGAAGAAATCCTTTCAGAATTAATAAAATACGTGGGGGAAGACACTTGGGAGCAGCTTTTCAAGGTGGTATGGGATATATGGATGGAAGAAAGAATGCCAGCTGACTAGGGAGAAGCTATAATTGTCCTTGTATATAAGAAATGGAATAAACACAAATGTGAAAATTACTGAGGCATAGCACTCCTGGCAACAATTTACAATATCTTGTCAGTAGCAATTTGTAAGAGGATGATGGAGAGGAGCCAACAACTGCTGGGCGAGTACCAGAGCGGTTTCCACCCAGGACAGTCAACAACAGACCACCTATTCTTGATTAGACAAATGCTCAAGAAAACGTACAAGTACAATGTCGACTTATACTACCTCTTTATTGACTACTGACAGGCGTATGATAGTGTGGACAAAGGAAAATTACTAAAGGCACTGCAGTCACAGGGAATACCTAGCAAGTTAATAAGATTAATGAAGATGACCCTGGAAAGGACTAGTTGTAAGATGAAAACTCAAGTGGGCATCCCGAATAGCTTTAGGGTTAACAGTGGCTTAAGACAAGGAGACCCATTATCACCAGTACTGTTCAACCTCGCCCTAGAAGTTGCCATTAGAAAAATAAAAACAAACCCGGGTGGCACCATTTACAATAGGCTCACACAACAAATGGCTTATGCGAATGATGTTGTCATCACAGGGAGAACCAAAACAGCACTGGCCAGTGCTGTAGAAGAATTCAAGAGAGCAACACAAGATTTAAGACTTAATATAACTTGTGAAAAGGCCAAATTTATGAAAACCTCAAGACCGACCGAGGAGAGAAGAGATATTGTGGATGCGGGGAAAATACGTTTCACAGCTGCAGTACTTGAAGTACCTGGGAGGAGCTGTGATGGAGAATAATAATTTAGAAGTTGAAATAAAGGGCAGAATGGTAGCATGTTTCTATGCCCTGCAAAAAGTTCTCTGATACAAAAGTCTTTCCAGGAGAGCAAAGCTTTTGTTATACAAAACAATAACTAGGCCAGTAACAATGTATGGCAGTGAGACATGGACTCTAACCCAGGAAAACAGAAGAGCTCTACTGGTTTGGAAGAGAAAAAAATATTGTAATAATATCAATAATAGAAATTGATAAATATATAATTTATATATTAACAGGATGTCCTGCAGCAGCCTGGGCTTCAGTCTTTGGGATGAGGACCAGTCCCTTGACACCCACGCTTTCCAGATCTGACACCACTGAGGTCTTATTGTTTCGGTTGACACTAAGAAAGAAGTCTATACAAGTCTGAGAAATGTTCTTAACTCTTTATAAAGAAGGATAATTATACTAACAAAACAATATCACATATATAGAGCTGTTTGGCCACTGCTGCTGTGGAAGAAAGATGCTGAGTCTGTCTTAGTGCTCAAGGTTTGATCACTTTGAATAACATTTAATTTGAATGTTAATGTATACATTTCAAGGAACCCATACTAATTTATTTACTATAACCTAAATAATTCATAATGGTGAAAATGCTTTAACGTGAATATCTTCTAAACAAAGCTTTAACGAACATACTTTCATAGAGTAATTTTTTCTTATTTTGAGATCCTTAATTCATATTTTCAGTTGAGAAACTTAATACCTTGAATTTTTAAAACTTGTCTAGGAATATCACAAAATTCAAATTTGAGATATCTCTTTAAATTTTGGCTTTTTGAAATTTAAGTTAGTATCTGTACATCTTTTGAAAATTTATGGTTTTATTTTTCAAAAAATTCTCGCTCTTCTAGAATTTTTAATGAATCTCAAGAACTACTCTTTTTATATTACACAAATAATTAGGAGGTGTTGACACCATTATTGTAAATGCCTGGATGGAGTTGGGCCATAATTTCATTTTGTATTGTATTAAAGGGGGACCCTATCATTTTTTACAAAAAATTTTGCTTTAATTTATGAACCCGGCAATTTTTGGAAACAAAAAAAAAGGAAACACCAAGAAATCTTAAAGAGAATTGTTGAAAACACTGTTGTACATAATGAAGCATAGTAGATCTACATAGTTAATTATGTTAGTTATTTCCAAGATTGTGCTGGTGATAAACTCTATCTTTGTTTAGAATGTTAAATATTTGAAAAGACTTTAAAGTATTATATACTAGATACTAGTTACTGTGGTGGAACCTTTGAGTTGTAAAGATAGATTCCAATTGGGCAGAGAAAATTGAAAGAAATTATAAACTTGATTAGTTATTAAAATGTTTGGGTATCCTACAAAGTAAGAGACAACAGTGTTACTCTCTTGATGTAAGGCAGAATATATATTACTGCTATGTATCTGCTGTCGGGATGCCAGGATAATCGCTGAAGGCAATTATCCAAAAATAAGTTAATTCTTCTTTCTTAAAGTAAGTGTTTACTCAAAATTTTACAATCTTATCTTCAATTCGATATTTTATGGCAATACCATTTTATGTTACTTCTCCTGTTTACATTTTAAATTAATATTGTGTTATTATTAAATTAATAATGTGTGAAGTTATAAGAGAGCTAGTGTAGAGCAAAAGCTTGTTGAGCAATGTATATGTTGATGCTGATACAAAGGGCAATATTGTCTTAGATAATCTTAGCTGTATAAAAGTTGTCACTACAGAGCTGGCAAGCAAACTTAAAAAGTATCTGGGTGTGAAATGCCATTACATAAAACATAAAATTAATTATAACACAAGTGAAATAAATCTGGTAGACAGTGAGGAGCAGACGTCAGATATATTTACCAAGGCAGTAAGTAGTGAAGATTTGACTTAATACAGACAAAATCTAAATGTTGGAAACTAAGGTAGCTCCATTGAAACTGAAATTGATGATTTTTTAATGAAGTTTCTTATCTACTTCACTGTTTAGTTAATTTCAACTGTTAAGATAGAGTGTGATTGGTATGACAGAAATATTGCAAGGTTTGAAATAATAGAAGGAAAAAGAATGTTTTAGGCTGATGAGAGGTCTAGAAAAGTAATGGAGTGTATGAGATAAAAACAGTAGTAGTAAAGGGTTATTTTTTAAATTTTTAGTTTAATAGTTATGTTGAAGTTTTTCTTCAATTTAAAACCATTTTTTCTTGATTTAAAAGATTTCATAATCATGCAAATTTCATTTACTTCTTGCTATAATTTTTATTTCAGGCTCAATTTATTGCTCAGTCAATTGGTCAAGCATTTCAGGTAGCCTATATGGAATTCTTGAAAGCCAATGGTATTGAAGATCATAGTTTTGTTAAGGAAATGGATTACCAAGAAGTTTTAAATTCTCAAGAAATATTTGGTGATGAGTTGCAAATGTTTGCAAAGAAAGAAATGCAAAAAGAGGTAATATTCATATTTATTATAATGATTAAAATGTCTTTAGACTTGAATCACTTACAATTTCTCAAAATATGATATACTATATAGAGGTAGTTTGGTTTATCCAGTTGTATTTTTTATGAAATTATTTGGTTTTAATTCATTATTGGACAGTGTTTTGCAGGCTTTTTGACATTTTTGTTGAATACATTCTCTTGGTTTATAAACGATCAACAAGTCATTATTTTGATTTGAAAATGTTTTAATGGCCTTCTCTATGTTGACTGTCATTAATTAACAAAGGTTGAAATATTTTTCATCAGGTCTTGATATTGATTTATTACACAGAATTAACAAAGTCTGATTAAGAAGGGTCTTTGAATGTAAGTTTCTCCAGGAATATAAAAAAAATTTACTACTGTTATGCTTAAGGCTGGATTAAGCCTTAATTATAATTAAGATTAATTATTAATAATTAATTATATAAACCTCTAGGCTATAGGAATCTTGGGACCCCTTTTCAAGATTTGCATTGCCTAGTTCATATTAATAATAATAAACTTTATTTATTCTGGGATTGATTCCTTTAGAATAATTTACAGGCGTCAAAATTAGGCTTTAGAGCCTTAGATTAAATTACAAAATAGAGATGAAATTACAAGATGTCATAAAATAAAATAATACAATGAATTTAAAAATATACAAATAAACAACAATAATTAACAGAATATATAAAATAATGATAAAATAAATAAAATAAAACCACTTGTCATATCATAAAACATAAGATGATTACTGATAGTAAATAAATAAAAAAATGATAAAAAATCAAATACAATTAAATTAAAAAATAATAAATGAAAAGATATAATTTCTGCTAGTGTACATATCTACAATTATAAACGAAACTCTAAGACATAAAATACAAAAAATATATAAAGCCTTTTTGAAACTTTCGATTGTTATTCTTCTGGAATTGGGTGGACAGAAGGTAGTCGAAGATACGGGATTTGAAGATTGGAAGGGTGTTAGAACTATGAATAAAGGAGGGAGTAGAATTCCATAGAGAAGAGGAACGGATAAGGAAAGATCTACCAAAGGCTGCGGTTCGATGGGAGTTATATATAAGTCTGAAGGCCATGAGCGGGTATTGCGGGAATGCACTGAGGACTTAAATTGAAGGATATCTGAGATGTATGATGGACGGCGGGATTGGATAACTTGATAGAGAAAGGAAGTAAGGAAATATTTACGACAGAAGGAGGGGTAAATTGAGAATGTTGAATAAGGATGAGAAGATCATTGATGTAGACAGCGAAAAGGATAGGGGATAGCGATGAACCCTGAGGGACGCCACAAGTGAGGGGTCGAGTCATTGATGGAGGTTTATCAGGAACCACTACGCACTGGGAACATTGGATAACGGAAGATTTCGTAGTTTGGTAAGAAGGATGTTGTGGTCAACCGTATCAAATGCTATGGAGAAATCGAGGAGGATGAGGATAGTTAGGTTTTGGTGTTCCATTGCAGTTTGGAGGTCGTTGGTTATTTTAAGGAGAGCGGATTGTGTAGAATTGCCAGGTCGAAAGCTGGATTGGAGGGGATTGATGAGGGAACGTTCTTCTAGGAAGTTTGAGAGTTGGTTTTGAACAAAGCGTTCTAGCGCTTTTGAAAGGTTGGAGAGGAGAGAAATAGGGCGGAAGTCATTAGGTGAAGAAGGATTTGGGATTTTATTAAATGGTCAAACTAAAGCGGTTTTCCAATGAGAAGGAAATGTGGCATTTTGCAAGGAAAAATTGTATATATGATAGAGGACGGGAATAAGGACTGGGAGACAGGATTTAATCAATTTAACAGGAGTGTTGTCCGGTCCATGATCATTGGTATGGGATCTTAGAATGGTGGATAGTAGTTTTTTGTAAGATATGTGGGAAAAAAAGAATTTTTCTGGATTGAAGTTGTTGTTTAGAATGTCAGGAATGATTGATGGATCAGTAGCATGGCATGTGAAATGGTTGTTGAGATCATCAGGTGTTATTGTAAGAGAGCTGAGGATATTGGATTCTGGTAGGGATAAATTTCGGAGTATTTTCCACTTGGATTTGGGGTCAGGAGCATTGGAGAGTGCGTGATGAATGTGAAGCACATCAAACTGCTAATTGGGTTGCATTGCAGAGTAGTTTAAAATATGTATAGTCTGCAGACAGGCGGGTCCAACGAAATTTGTGTCTAGCTGTTACTCTTTGTGTTATCATTTCCTTTGTTTCGGGAGTAAGCCAAGGTGCAGTTGGACAGCGTAAGGTGTAAGGTTCAGGTTTTGAGATAAGCATGGATGTCTAATATAGATTGTAGATGTGAAGTGAGGGTGGAGACCATAGGGTCGATGGAGTTAGAAGAGTGTATAATGTCCTACTGGAGGGAATCAAGGTCAGGTTGAAGGGATTCATAGGAAAGGAGTTTCAGATTACGGTATGATATGATTTTGGGAGTAAAACATTTGATTGGTAGGTCGTACAATATTTGGATCAGATCGTCAGATGAGAGGAAGGGAACGGGGTGCTGGGAAGAGGAAATAATTTTTACAGGAGAGTCACAGATAAAAAGGTCTAAACAGGTGTCAGAGGATTGTGTGTGATGTGTAGAAGAAAAAGGAACGAGGTAAAGATTGAGGGAAAATATTACATCAGTAAGAAAGGATTTATCACTAGATTGAGAGAGCATGTTAATGTTAAAATCACCAGTGATGATCACATTGGAATAAGTGGAAATGAATTGGACAAGAGAGGATTCAAAGGTGTGATCGAGTGGAACTTGGGGAGGTCGATAAACGATAACAGGGGAGAGGATATGTTTAAAATTTCAACAAATATGTATTCTGGATGAGGAATGATAGGAGAAGGGGGGCAAAGTAGGATTTTGACCTTGAGACTAACATGAACGTACAACCCAACACCTCCTGCAGTGCAATCAGATCTGTCTTGGGGCAAAAGTAAGCGTAATTGGGAATAGATACTTGAGGAAGGAATAAAGGATTTAAGCCAGGTTTTGGATACTGCTATTATCTGGTCAAAATTACATAAGAAGTAATGTTTAAATTCATCGAAGTGGGCAATAAGGGATTGTGCATTAACGTGACAGGAACTGAGTACATTAGTCATAACTGTGGGGTGGTAAATGAAAAGTAAGAAAAAGGAAAAAGGTTGAGGGATAGAGAATAACAACATTTTACATACTGGAAGATTGCTGATTGACCGTGTGTATTAATGAATGGAATATGGTCCAGGTGCGGTCAAATAAAACTCAAATAGTAAATGGATGTACTATTTTTATTTGAGCCAACGTTTCGACCCACATTGCAGGGCTTCGTCAGGGCTAAAAAATATACAAACACTTGACATAGTTACAAAGAAAAAAAAGAAAAAACAGTGGAAAATAACATGGGTATATCTAAAATGTAATAGTGAAATGTAAAATTTAATAAGAAAAATTAAAGGTTATAAGCAATAAATGAAAACGGTAATAATAATATAAAGATAAGAGAAGAAATATCAAAGAAAGTACAAATTAAGAGATGAAAAGGGAAAAGAATAAAATCAAATGAAAATTAATGATACAGAATTCATACCTGTTTTGACGGGAGTCAAAGTCAGAGTTAACTGTTTGTATTGGGAGGAGTGGGGATGGTAGTATAGTACGTCACATAATAACGAAAATAATTTTAAAGTAAATGATGTAAAAATTAATAAAATTAGGTGCACAATAAATGATAATATACATAATACAGGGGGAGAAGAAATATTTACAAAATTATAAA
>NW_027109235.1:191415-203005 GCF_000696795.3 Halyomorpha halys | reverse complement strand
AGAAAACTGAGAATATTACAACAATAAGATACAATAAGGTAATTTAAGCTAAGATAAATATTATGTAAAAATAAAGTGATAAGAAATTACATATAAATAAAAGGAAGGAAGACATAAAATAGTATCAGTATAAAATAAACTTGAATAAACAATGATAAGAATAAAAAATAAGTAACAATGGCCAGAGTAAAATTTTTTTAAAAATACGTAAAATATACAGTTAAAAAAGTACTGGAGATGTACATAAAACAAAAACAATACGGGGGAAAAAAAAAAAAGTAGAGATCAAATAAACGTCTTGAAAGAATAAAAATAATAATAATGAATTAAATGAAAATAAATGAGCAAAGAAACAAGTCAAGACCACCTACCTGTTCAACGTGAACAGTTGAACAGAAGGCAAAAATGAAGCGGAAGCATGGAGGAGTGGGGAGGAGGTGGCCAGCCATTTAACGGCTATATATAGATCCTAGTCAACAACAATTTCCCTCAGAAAATTATTAACAAACTACTTGATTCTTACATTAACCGTGTTACTCCAATGCCTCTTGGTCCCAACTCTTCTCAACCCACTCCACCCCTTTTTCGGTACAGGTCCCTTCCATATATCCCCATTCTTCCTGATAATATTCAAAAATCCTTAAGATCCACTATTCCCACCCTACGTCTTGGTTTTAAGTCCCACAACAATATTTCCTATCTTTTTTCCGAATTGAAAGATCCTATTCCTTTCTTACACCGTTCCAATGTAGTTTACCAGATACCTTGTTCTACTCCATGTTGCAATTCCTTCTATATCGGCGAAACTAAAAACCATCTTAAGAACTGCATTTCTGAGCACAAAACTTCTATCAACTCCTGTAATCCACTTGCTTCTAAATTATCAGAACACGCCTGAAACCTGAATCATAATTTTAATTTCGACAATCCTTTCATTCTTGCCACTGTCCCCAACCATAAAAAACGTCTTATCTCGGAGTCCATTTACTTAAATTTAACAGAGAATTCCGTCAATGATAAAGTTGATGAAGACTGCAACTCCCTTACATACCGACACATTTTGAACACAATAAAACCCTCATAATACTTATTTTCTTTTTGTTCTGCATTTCAGAAGCCCACTTTCTTGTCATATCTTTTATTCTTGTTTCTCTAAATTCTCACCCCATATTTAATTATTTTTATATTAACTATCCTTCCTTTTTCATTTATATTCATGTATCTTAATTTTAATTTATATTCATGTATTACCTACTTAAGTGTACTTATATTAATTACTTCATTATTAATTTTCTAATATATATTTACGTATCTCTGTATCCCCACTCATTTGGTATATTGTCTTTCTTAATCACTTACATGTATTGTATCCCATTATTTTAACTTTATTTCTTCTGTTTTTCTATCCATGACAATATTTTTATTTATTTATTTTTTAAAATATTTTTTATTATTTTTTTATTTTTTTTATTTTATAATTTTGTAAATATTTCTTCTCCCCCTCTATTATGTATATTATCGTTTATTGTACACCTAATTTTAGTAATTTTTACATCATTTACTTTAAAATTATTTTCGTTATACTACCATCCCCACTCCTCCCAATACAAATAGTTAACTCTGACTTTGACTTCCGTCAAAACAGGTATGAATTCAGTCTCATTCATTTTCATTTGATTTTATTCTTTTCCCTTTTCATCTCTTAATTTGTACTTTCTTTGATATTTCTTCTCTTATTTTATCTTTTATCTTTCTGTTACTATTACCGTTTTCATTTATTGTTTATAACCTTTAATTTTTCTTATTAAATTTTACGTTTCACTGTATACCCCTGTTATTTTCCACTGTTTTTTTTTTTTTCTTTGTAACTATGTCAAGTAGTTTGTATCTTTTTTAGCCCTGACGAAGCCCTGCAACCTGGGGCAAAATGTTGGCTCAAATAAAAATAGTACCGCCATTTACTGTTTGAGTTTTATTTTACCTCACCTGGACCATATTCCATTCAAAATTGTATATACTGTTACGATTATATAGAATGTAACAAAAATAAGAAATTGAAGGGAATTTGTTGCTCGAGTTATCGAAATTTGAAAAGAATAGTCAATAAAGATTGAGTTATAAAAAATTAAAAAAAGAGGAGATATAAATAGAGAAAATTCTATAAGTGCTATCATTGAAGTGTTGAAAAAAATGAAAATAAATTTAAATAAAATGTCTTCTATCCAAAAAAATAAAATGAAAACAATATTGTGGTGACTTGGATACCGAGTTCAACTGAAGACGTTTAAGTTGTTGGTCTTCCTTATGGTGACTGCTGGGTAGCCATCATACTGTATGCATCTGACTCTATCGCCACTGAACCAGACATACTTTATTTTCGCCCTTTTCTGCTTCTGCCTGGCTAACCAGTAGAGGTGCTTGTTGACGGGCGTCATTGCTTTGCTCACATATACCCGGTGGGCGTCGTTTTCATCCCATAGTTCATAGTGTGAAACTAACTGGAATTAATCAGTGTTGCCAATAATGAAAGCACATGACATGTGGAATGTGTTCTGAAATTATATCGAAACTTTGCTGAGTAATGCTTGGGGAATTAGCATCAGGAACGTTGTTTGTGGTAGTGTGAGATAGTTTTATTTTAAAGAAAAATAATTATGTACCAGCTTATCATGTAAAATTGTTTGATTTTTGAGAATAAACCTAAAATCTTTAGGAAATAAATTAAAACTTCTTCATATTATTTTCTAATGGGCTACAGTACTCAAAGGCAGTTGGCTATATTGCCTATGTGGTTTATCTGGTACTGATTATCTTTTTAGTTTCCTTTTGTAAAACCCTTTATTATCCCCCTATTCATTTGCCTTTATCTTAATATGGATTACTTTGATACAAAAACTTCTTAAGTGTTAATTATTTGCTTTATTGTTGATTATTAATAAAATCAATTGTAATTAAAAAAAAAATCTAAAGTATTTAAACTGTATTTGATCTTAAAGCTACCAGATATTTTTAAATTTTTTCAGGTTGTAGTTCCAAAAGCAAAGGGTGAAATTTTAGGGGTTGTCATAGTTGAATCTGGTTGGGGTTCTATGCTTCCTACTGTTGTGATTGCTAATCTTGCTCCTGCAGGTGCAGCTGCCAGATGTGGTCAACTTAACATTGGCGACCAAATAATTGCTATTAATGGTGTGAGTCTAGTTGGCTTACCATTATCAACTTGCCAAAATTACATTAAGGTAAATAAATGTTTATTTTTTGTTTATTTCATCCTTTTTTTATAGTTATTGTTATAAATTATTTCTCAGCTCTCCATCCTCTCCTCTTCACTTTTGGAGATAATGAACTGAGGAAAGAGATAATTTTCTTTATGTGTACACATGGACAAAAAATTGAAACAGATCATAGTTCAAACTAATACACACATCAATTTAGTCTGACCTGTTGTGTTTGGAGTGGCTAAGTGTAGTTCAATGAAATGCCATTAATGTATGCTGTGGGCAGCCCCCTCTACCTGCTGCCACATCTTTAGCTACCCAGTCTCTTGCCTTCCCACTTTAAGGCCACTCCTTAATGAAGAGGTGTCTCTGATTCATTCATTTTTCCCAGATTACAATTGAAGGAAGATGTTGATATACCTCTCTAAAACATATCCTCCTCAACATTTCAGGAAAGTGAATATACTAACTTGGTATTTTGAAGCTGGCTCACGAATTCCTCCCAGATGTCGGAAAAAGGGTAAAAAATTAATGGGTTGAAACAGATCACTGGATGGTGCAGCTTCTTACAGGGCATGGAAACATCAATTCAAAGTTACACTTCTTCAAAAAAAGGGATGATTACTGTAGCTGCGGAGCCATGGAAGATGTAAAACATATAATATTTGATTGCCCTATGTACACTTGTGCAGACTGGCTTTAGCAGGTGAGGGAGAGGGAGAGGGAGGGAGGGATGGAGGGAGAGAGGGGGGAGAGAGAGAGAGGGAGAGAGAGAGAGAGAGAGAGAGATTCAAAGAAGAGGTATTGGCAGCATAAAGCAGCTAAGTAGAGAGAATTCCTTTAAAAAATCAAACTCTACTGAAAATGGTTAGCATTGCTCTTAAATAGAAATGCTTCTATTTCTTGTAAAATTGCCAACCACTTGAAAATTTACAGAGCTTTTGAAAAACAATATATTAAAAAAATGCTTTTATGAGGTTAAAAGCATCTGTGATGTCACATAAAATAAATGTTAATAATGTGAAAATAATTGGAAATGGCATTGAATATAATAGTGAAAAATTGATGAACTTTCAGAAGGGAAGAGATAAGAAGTGCCCATTGATAAAGTCATTGAATGTTGCTGATGACAACATTAACAATTTGTCTAGAATCTTATTTAAATCGTCAGAAGTTTCATTATTTCATGAAGAGACTACATAAATGAATCTGTCATGCCTGACCATGTTCGATTTTCAAGAAAAATAAGATGGTTAATTTTATTTGAATTCAAGTATATGACCAAAATCAAAATAATCTATAGCTAAGAAGATATAAATTGGGCAAGAAGTCCTATTCCAAAGAATATCCTGTCATTGACAACAAAGAAATGGTTGCTGAAATAAGTAAGATTCATAACTATGTGTTTCAATCAATCAGAAAGAATAGGCACAGGCTTAATCGCTATGAAGAGACTGAATTTTTTAGCAAAAAAAAAGAATCATTATCCAAACAACAATTATTATAGAGAAAACAAAACATTGGCCAACTGAAAAACTGGTGTCAGTAACTTCTCAACAATCTCTATCCTGATTCGAAATATTATCACAATGATCAACTCAATTAAAATAAATTTTCAACATTGACTTAAGTTTTTCCCTTCTAAAAACTTAACAGTGTTGACTCCAGAAAGGACAAAAATTATGAATTCTGCATATGAGTTTTTGGATTGTAATGACAGGAATGTAGAAACAGTATGCTGGTAATTTTCTCTTATAGACTAAAGGAAGTTTCCAATTTCTATGAAACAAGCAAGCTTAATATAGAGAAAACATTTAATTGAATCTTCCGAGAACTCTTTTTTAAACAAAAAACTAAAATAAAAGCTTTGATTTCCTCACTGGCTAGATGTAGAGTAAATTTAAATAATCTTATTGTTTTTAATCTTATGTTATGTTGTATTTTGTGATGTTACAGTTATTTTTAAGTTTCTGAGGGCTGAGGATGCATGATCATTTTACTTTATTTTTGCATTATCTTATATTTTACATTTTCTTTCCCAATATAATGTTGTTTTGTTTCTTCAACATTAAAATAAGTATTTAAAACTTTTTCACATTGTGACAGGCTTTTCAATTTTTTTATTTAGTCAATAAAACAACTTTTTTTATTTTAGCATTTTTTTTTAGTTCATATTTTTGATTAGATATATTTACTCAAAGCTTAAAATTATGAAGACTTAAAATCTATTAGACTGTAAAATGCCTTCAGTATTTTAAAATAATTTTAATTAAGATGAATGATCATTATCGTACATATATATAATACGGTAGTATTGATCCCTTTTCCGGCTCTCAGGAGCAATGAATTTTGACCAATGAGGTATCAAAAAAAGGAAAATTTTATGGAGAAGTCACTAATCTCAATTTCGATTCTTAAATTTTAACCAAAACTTTGATAAAAGTTGTTAAAAATGTGAGAGGTTTCAAAACTTCAATAGTAGTAAGTAATTTGACGGATTGAGATGGTACAGATCGGATTTTAAAGATTTTGGTGCAGACATCAATATTCAAATATGTTTCTATAGAATATATTTTGAGCCCTGTGTTTTAAAGCCCAAAAAGGAACTGTTTTTGAGATAGCACACGGATTAGGCATAGATCTCACCTCATTATAAGATTATATTTCACAGTACAATGGTTGCCATTGGATATTTTTCACATATTGTTTCCTAACCCTATAACACCTATGCCTAACCTTAAAACACTGCAAAATATGCATACTGCTCAATGAAAAAGAGAATTAGATTGATGCTGCTCTTTTGCATTGACTCAGTAGTGTTTCAAGTACACTTTAATACTCCCTAGTCGATACTGGGTTAATCTTAGCTTAATTGAGTTACCATTTCACCGCCATACATAGGGTCTTTTTTTGTTGAAGTTTGGCCATTAATTATTGAATGAAATGATATAAACTTCACTAAGTAACTTACTACAGTACTGCCTCCAAAAAATATTGTGAAATTTAATTTTTAGATTTTCTTGATAATTTTATTAGAATAGCAACCAATAGGGTAAATAAAGTGTTTAGATATTTATTATGATTTGTCTGTTGGATGTGACGATTGAGCAAATGGCTCAGGTGATATTTATTGTTGTTGGCTCAAATTATTCAATTAGATACCATGTATGTTTTGGAACAAATCAAGCTCAAGGTCCTGAGAATGATTGTATCAATTGTGTTCAGTCTGTGTTCAATCATCACAGTATGGGTTTAACCAAAATATGCAGTGATTGATATTTATAAAGACTGGTTGTTATTTTATGTTCTTCTCTCTCCCTCTCATTCTGCCCTTGTTCCCCCACTTTAGTGTAGTGTAGATTATTCACTCATCTCGAGTTTGTTGCACATGAGCAAAAATGATGCGGCTCTGTAGACAGTGTTCACTCTTCTGTTGTACAGGCCTAGATAGCTACCAAAGCCTATTGCTTCATTTGTTTGTCACTAGATGGCAGCACCTTGACATCTTGTTCAAAATGTTTGAGGAGATTTTCCTCAAACAGTCTGTCCATTTGTGCTTTCATAGCAATATGTTTAGAGATTTAACAAATTTTCAGGTGTTACAGCTTAAATTACATAGTGATATTCCAAGAATATTTAGAACACTTTGTGCTCAAAGTATTCTATGAAATATGTTTAGTCTGTCCATTTCTGAATAAATGATTTTGATCAATAGGCTTCCACCTAAAATTCATAACCCGCCTAAAAAATCCATTCATGTATGGCCTAACTATGAGATCTCTGCAAGTTAAATTCAGGGTTAATGTAAGCTTTTTTTTTTTATTCCCCCTCCCTTGCCATTTTTGCCATACGGGGTGCGGAAGCAGTGGGGTAGTGCGCGCTGGGATTGCGCATGCCACTGCTCCCAAAGATCTTCATCCGTTCGGTAGGGCCTCCTGCAGTTACCAGGCTGGTCCAGCCCTCCTGGTCTCAGTCTGGGTCAGCTTCATCTTCTTCTGGTGGCTCGCCGATGTTGGGCGGTCAAGTCCTTCCCATTGTGAAATGTGTTGGGCCCACCACCTCCTTACATCCGTAAATGAACTCCCTGAAGAAGGGGTAATTCTCTTCTTCCAACAACCAGGGAAAGTCTGACTCGGCGAGGGCGAAAATCCCAGTCTTTCTCAACAGCCTGCCTCGGTGTCCTTCCATGGCGGAGCAATCCACTATTACGTGTTCTGCTGTTTCAGGAACTCCGCACGTGGGGCACCGGGGGTCGATGTTCTTTCCAAAGCTCTGCAGCTTTCCCTGAAACCCCCCATGTCCTGTTAGGATCTGTGAGACCCAATAGTCTGGGATGACCCATTTAGCCTTCAGTCTAGAAAGGACAGTAGGGAAGAAGGGACTTTTCTCAAAGTAGCGCCCTTCTGGCTTGCTACCCACCGTCCATTCCACTTCTGTATTGAGTCCTCCCGCAGTATTTTCTTCCACAAGTTTGGAGTCTTGCCGATCCTCTCTCGGAGCTCATCCGGTAGCGCTTCTAGTCTCTGCCTCTTTACTTCATATTTAAGGACATCCTCCCTGAGGATGAGGTCCAGGGGCATCGCTGCGGCCAGCACCTGCACTGCCTCATGTGACACCGTTCTGTATGTCTTCGTGACCCTCAGCAGAGCCAATCTCTGTATGGTGGCCAGTCTTCTCTTCTGTGTCTATGTGAGGTTTCGGCTCCAGGCAGGGGATGCGTACCTCAGAATACCCAAGATCACACCTTTATATATGGTCATTATTGCAGGGTACCTGAGGCCCCAAAATCCACCCCCTGTCCTACTTAATCCATTGAGTGACAGTGTCACCCAGTCCTTTAGATACACTAGGTGAGAAGTGGGATCGAATCTTCTTCTTATCTTCACACCAAGATATGTCACCTTCTCACCTGGTCTAACCCTCTCTCCTTGGATATCCAGGGTGATAGGATGAGCTCTGCCCGTGGAGCCTCTTATGAGTATGGCCTGAGTCTTGGCTGCTGCCATACTCAATTTCCTCCTCACGCACCACTCCTACGAGACTGGCACACCTCTCCGCTTCTGTCTTTAGTCTGGATCTGCTGTACTTGGCCACGATGACTGCCAGGTCATCGACGTAGGCCGTGGCAAGGGACCCCTAGTCCTCTAGTTCCCCCAGCAACTCATCGAATACCAGCTTCCACTGAGCTGGTCCTAGGACCGAACCCTGGGGACATCCTCTTTCGATTTTTCTCTCGACCTCGTAGTAGTTACCCCTGATCCTGACACTCCTGTTATTGAGGTAACTACCAATGAGGGAGTATAGATTACTGTACACAGGGCAACCAAACGCTGTCGAAGGCGGAAGAGATGTCAAACATGATCAATAAGACATATTTTTCCGCCCTCTCCTCCACGTCCCTACACACTCTCAGCAGCGCATCCGTAGTTCCCCTGCCACGGGTCGAGCCAAACTGCTGTGGATGACTTGCAGTACTTAGGACTGGTCTAAGGCTGTTGACGATCATGTGCTCCAGAACCTTACTAGCTACTGGGAGGAGGCATATTGGTGATAGGATTTAGGCGTTTCTTTATCCTTACCACCTCCCTTGTAGAGCAGTGTCAAGTCTGCAATCCTCCACTTGTTTGGAAAGTACCCCTTATCCAAACACTCGTTAAATATATCCAACAACTCTTCCTCAATATAAGGGGCACTGTTCTTGAGGATTGCAGCATCTATGCTATCTAGTCCTTGAGCCCTCCCGATCCTTTGTCTGTCCACGGCAAGACAAAGGTCCCACATATCCCATGGTGGGCATAGGTCGGTACCTGGTGGGTATAACGTGGTGCGTCTAACCATTCCATCATCTGGACTATCCTGGGACGGATAGGGTTAATGTAATTAAATTCAGGGTTAATGTAAGCTTTATGTGTTGCTGAATCTTGACTGTAAAACTAAAGTGATATTTACCAGTGTTGTAATGTAATTACTTATGACATATTATTGTAAAGTATGCAGCTTTACCAATTGTGTGCTGAATAGACTTTCTTTATTATATTATATTTTTTATACAAATGAGCATGATATCACTTATATTGTGCACCAACGTCTATCATCGTGTGTCTTTGAAATGTGTGGACTGTTGGCAGGGGAGTAGAAAACCATTTGTTCTTTTTAGGAAATCCTGATTTTACTTGTGAATTATAAAAAGATCGCTCTTTGCAGTGAGGTTGTTATTCTGATCTATACTGTAACTTCTATACTTGATACTGTTTCCATTGACATCCTCCACTATCCTTTCTGGTACCATTCTTTTCAGAATGATAACCCTTGAAACAATCGCAAAAAATTGAAATCAACATCAAATTTTATTTTTACACACTTCTAGGATAGGATTTAACTTAATACTTCCAGCGTTCCTACTGAACTATATGTTGATTACTCCTTTGTCCTAAAGAAACCATATCAGTCATGATATGATACTGAAAGTTTATCTTGTTTCCTTAATTACCAGTTATAAATGCTTATTTATTCTCTGTATTCGGTGACCCACTATAATTTTTTTATATATGTATATATAGTTGACCGTAAAAATTGATATATAAGAAGATGGTCAGGGTTACGGTCAAAAGAGAAACAAAAATAGTTTACAATTATTTATTTTCCGACGTTTCACCCCACTTTGCAGGGCTTCATCAGGGCTAAAAAGATACAAAAACAAAACAAAAAAAAAAAATGAGAATATCACTACAATAAGGTAATTTAAGCTAGGATAAATATTATGTAAAAATAAAGTGATAAGAAATTACATATAAATAAAAGGAAGGAAGACATAAAATAGTATCAGTATAGAATAAACTTGAATAAACAATTATAAGAATAAAAATAAGTAACAATGGCAAGAGTAAATTTTTTTTTAAAAAAAACGTAAAATATACAGTTAAAAAAGTACAGGAGATGTACATAAAAAAAAAACAAAACGGGAAAGAAAAAAAAAAAAGAAGAAAGTAGAGATTAAATAAACGTCTTGAAAGAATAATTATAAATAAAAAAAAATAATAATGATATTAAAATGATAATAAATGAGCAAAGAACAAGTCAGGACAACCTACCTGTTCAAAGCGAACAGTTAAACAGAAGGCAACAATGAAGCGGAAGCGTGGAGGAGTGGGGAGGAGGTAGCCAGCCGTTTAACGGCTATATTTCTATTTCAAATACGTCGCGTTTACATACAGGAAGTAGTCATAAAGATATGACGAAAAATGAAAAATGATAAGAGAAAGATACAGAAATATGATAATAATAGTAACTATACTAATTTTTAATTTAGGAATAACTAAGTAAAATTAGAATGACACATATTGTTACTAATAATACGAGATTATACTGAAGAAAATATAGTAGGGTAGTTAATACAATATAGGATATAATAACAATGATTGCAAAAGAAGTAACTAATAATAAGTAAAAGTAAGTAAAGAGATGTATTAACAAAAAAAAAAATTACTAAGAAATAAGTAAGAAAAATAATTAAACAATGATAACAACTGTAGTATTTATATATTATGAAAATAATCATTTATCTACACTGATAATAGTAATAGTAAAGATAACAGGAGTAACATGAATAATATAAAGTGAAATAAGGTAATTTAAAATCGGAAGTGAAAGTTTACAAAATAAAATAAAAATATATATAAAAGTACAAGGTGAGATGTAAAAAGGAGTACATAAAAAGATTAAAAATAAGTAATGAAGTATAGAAATAAGTGAAAAAATGTGATGGAATGTTAACCATATAGTTGATGATAATTATAAGTGAAATAAGTTAATAGAAACATGTGAAATAAAAGTTTACAAAAAACAAAACAAAGTAAATGTGAAATTTAATAAAACATAGATGAATAAATATAAGTAAATGCAACGATGGATAATATAAGTGATAAAGAGATAACAAACAGGTGAAAAAACAAAGTTGTTCTGAAAGTTTGGAAGCGGCTGAGTTGTGGGAAGTTATAGATAATTTATGTTGAGAGATACGTGATCTGAGGTGGTTCTTAGTTTCAACTATATATGAAGAATTACAGTTGGGGGAGGAGCAAGGAATCCGGTATACAATGTTAGAGCGGTAATGGAGTGGAATAGGATGCTTGGTATAAGTAAAAAAGTAAGATAGTTGATTTTGAGATTTGAGTCCAAGACGTAGTGAAGGGATTTGAGAGAGAAATACTTTATTTATTTATCTATGCTGCTTAAATACATTAGGTTGCTATCTCACACAGCATACTTATCAATCCGTAATCGGACATATATACATTACACATACATGGTATAATGATAAAAAAAGAAAAAGAGATACAATAATAGGATATAATAAACAATTTTTTTCACCCCTA
>NW_027109235.1:173863-190545 GCF_000696795.3 Halyomorpha halys | reverse complement strand
TATCGGCATATCTTACGGATCCGTCGGTGTCAATACAATAGACCTCCTCGAAGCAGGTGAAGTCTTTTCTTTCAAGGAACTTCATCAATTCTTCTTTGTCCCTGTGGTGCCGGCGTGTTATAAGGAGGGAGTTGTTAGGGGACTTTCCCAGCACATGAGCTGGTGTTGCAGACTCTCTGCCGCATTTGCGACAGAGGGACCCAACTTCTCCTTGCTGTCCACTGGCTCCTGGGACTCCACGCAGGGGTGCGTAATTGATATTAAGTTTCAGGGCGTTCGCCCATTCTGACCCCCGAGAGTACCTGCTTGTCGCATACATGTCTATTTGCTTTCGGGGTCTCTTTGAAATGGCGAACACCGATACCCTGCCATCTGCAACTGGCCCATTCTTCGAAAGCCTCCTCACATAACGAGGATAACTTCCCACAACTCAGCCGCTTCCAAACTTTCAGAACATCCCCTTACACTTAATCATGCGTTTGATTTTGACCATACCACTATTTTAGCCACTGTTCCAAATTACCGAAAGAGACTCATCTCAGAATCCATTTATATACATCTTGAACCCCTTCCAGTTAACCACAAAATCAATAAAAACTGTATCTCGCATTCATACAGCCATATATTTCACTTTATATTATTCATGTTACTCCTGTTATCTTTACTATTACTATTATCAGTGTAGATAAATGATTATTTTCATGATATATAAATACTACAGTTGTTATTATTGTTTAATTATTTTTCTTACTTATTTCTTTGTAATTTTTTTTTTTTTTAATTCTACTCTTTATTTAATTTTACTTATTATTAGTTACTTCTTTTACAATCATTGTTATTATATCCTATATTGTATTGTACTACCCTACTATATTTTCTTCAGTATAATCTCGTATTATTAGTAATGATATGTGTCATTCTAATTTTACTTAGTTATTCCTAAATTAAAAATTATTATAGTTATTATTATTATCATATTTCTGTATCTTTCTCTTATCATTTTTCATTTTTTGTCATATCTTTATGACTACTTCCTGTATGTATACGCGACGTATTTGCGACGTATATGTAATAGAAATATAGCCGTTAAACGGCTGGCTACCTCCTCCCCACTCCTCCAACTTCCGCTTCATTGTTGCCTTCTGTTCAATTCGCTTTGAACAGGTAGGTTGTCCTGACTTGTTCTTTGCTCATTTATTATCATTATTATTATTTTTTTTTAAATTATTCTTTCAAGACGTTTATTTAATCTCTACTTTCTTCTTTTTTATTTTACGTATTTTTTAAAAAAAAAAATTACTCTTGCCGTTGTTACTTATTTTTATTCTTATCATTGTTTATTCAAGTTTATTTTATACTGATACTGTTTTATGTCTTCCTTCCTTTTATTTATATGTAATTTCTTATCACTTTATTTTTACATAATATTTATCCTAGCTTAAACTACCTTATTGTATATTATTGTTGTGATATTCTCAGTTTTTTTTTTTGTATCTTTTTAGCCTTGATGAAGCCCTGCAAAGTGGGGCGAAACGTCGGAAAATAAATAGTTGTAAACTATTTTTGTTTCTCTTTTGACCGCAACCCTGACCATCTTCTTATATATCATTTTTTTAAGTTATGCTAAATTCCACCTTACTGTATATGTATTTTGCTTCCCTTTGATGATTTGAATATTGATGAATTTGTATTACATAATTTATTCTCTATTGAATAATATGATTTAACTATTACTTATTAATTGTTTTTATTTACAGAATTCTAAAACTCAAACTGTTGTTAAGCTTACTGTTGTACCATGTGCTCCTGTTGTTGAAGTCAAAATTAAAAGACCAGATACTAAATATCAATTGGGCTTTAGTGTTCAAAATGGAGTTGTAAGTAAATGTATAATTATTTCATATTTAGTTTACTATAGTGTTTTTATATATTGTTACCTTGGTTTGACAACGTTGTAACTGACATTTTTTGTGAGATTATTCATGCTTCTGATTCCCCTTTGTCTTATTCAATAGATAAATAAACTGTATCAGCAATATGTTAAAAATCACTGAACTACTAATGTGACATCTAAGTTCTGACTGAAGGATATTTTTTTACTTGCGTGGTTTGATGCTGTACCTTGGGCTGCACATCCCAGCTAAGGACCTCAGAGAAAGGTCTGCGAACAGTTTAGGTTCTCTAGAAGTGATCCTGTTTTTATTAGGTTAGCTTAAGTTTCTTTTGGACTCTCAACTGTTAGGTTTTTAGTGTTCTTTATTTAATTCAAATCCTTTTCTTTTTGAGTTTTCATAACCGAATGGGTTATGAAATCGAATTAAAATGCAGCCTACCTCTCCTCTGATGACCTTTGGGACAGTTAATAAGTCTATTGCTTTCAGGGAAAATACGACAAAAATGTAATGTGTGAAGTGATTAAAGAAGAAAAGGAAAATTACTTGCCAGTTTTATTATTTGATTTTGAGAATTTGATTATAGCTCCTAAGGCTTCAAACATTAGCCCGCTTTTCTGTTTGAAAAAGCTTTCTATTCACAATTTCGCTGCTTAATATACCGAAACCAAATATCTACACCTTTATTATTATTCATTTTGTCTACAATAAGGTTCAAACTACATTTTGACTTATTATAAATAAAATTAAAGGTATGATATTTTTTTATTAAAAATTAATTAAACTTAAAAAGTTAAACTACAACCATGTAAAATAATGAGGATATAATTGATATATATATTATAAATAACAGAAAAAGTTTTAGTACTTCAAATTTTCAAACTCGTTTTTCTTAAGTTTTGACCAGTTAAAACTTTGTCAAAATAAAGTAGCAGTGGTACTCATAAACTGGTTTATGTATATATGCTGTTGTGATATTTAAATTCTCTGGTTAAATAAAAACAAAAGGTATTAACTGTTACCATGAACAGAACATAGACATTAGAAATTGAACAATTAAAAGTGAATATTATTTATGAAAAAATGGTTTAATATTAGGAAAGAGTTGATTAATATTGTGGAGAAAACATGGTTATTTTAATGATAAAAGAAAATGCATGTGTTTAATATTTAATATGTTACCTGTCCTGTGAACCACATACAGTTCACAAAACGTGACACTGTGACATCTCTCTATGCTCATGAACCACTTGTAGCCCCTCGTAGTATATACCACTTCTATTGAAAATATATTCACTGAACGTGCTAGGTCTTGCACATTTTTAAGCTTGAACTTGCTAGGACAGTTACACAGTTTAGAAAAACAGCGGGACATATGAAAAAATATTTTTATTTTTTGAGAAAATTACAAATGGAAAAAAAAATGTTTAACAATAAGCAATTAATCTATTGTGTTTCACTTGTGACTTGTTTGAAATTAAGACAGACAATAGGCTTTTTGGCACAATATACACTCAGTATTAACCTATTTTGCTTTTTTTGCAACATTTTCCCGACTCACCATGTTTTCATAGGTTGTTGTAGCATCCGGAGCAACGTTTCCTTATTATTTTACGATCTTCTTTTCGCTCAATTTTTGTTAGAAAATGCTGGGCTGTAAGCAAATTAGAGGATCTCAGACTACCAGAAGTCAATGTATGCCCTCCAGGTTGACTGTCTAGTTGCAGGAATTCATGTATTATTTATTTTTGTGCCTATAGCACGGTCAGTCTTGATTTTCTGTTTGAGGCTGGGTGCATTTTTGATACAACAATATAGTATTTGTTACTGATGCACATATCAATATGTCAAGTGCAACTTTTTTATACCAAGGGAGGGACTTTCTCTTCGGACCGTAATAGCTTGAAAGCTAGTCAGACACATTTATCTACCTTTCTTTCGTTCGTTTATAGTCAAGCAAAACCTTTGGTATAAGTTTTGACTGATCCACCTGACACTTGCATCTCAGCACCATGGCAAGTCGAGATCATGACATCTCTTTTGTCTTTCCAGTTCAAAACTGTAATATTGTTTTTTTTGTCGTGCAACAACTTCACCCTTCTTTGATTCCGGGCCATCTTCTTCAGTTTTAGAGACCTAGAAAGGCCTGCTCTATTGACGCGCAGAGTGCCATACAAATCTGTCTTGTGTTGTAACAGATAATCAGCCAAGCCCACGCAATTGTAAAAGTTATCACACACAACAACAACCCTTCCAGCTTGTAGCAAATCATTGCACAAAAATACAACTCTACACTTCCTGGCTCCTTATTAGGGTCACGTCCCCTGCAGATACTACAGTTCCATACATATCAATCTTGTGGTCATAATTTATAGATCTTAGAACCGTATTCGTGCGCTTTGGAGGGGTTATATTGGGGAAATGATATTTTACCTCTAAAAGGCATCATGGACTCGTCAATGATGATGCACTTTCCAGTTTTCAGTAGATTCTGCCTATTCTTGACAACACAGTCAAGAAATAGTTTGACTTTGTATAACCGTTCTATCGGATCTCAAGAAGCTGTATTGTCGAAAAAGTGCCAACAACGTAATATAGATGAGAGATAGTTGTATGACATTTTTATGTTATGAAATATTGGATGATAATGTATCGGATCTACTACAGAAGTACAGTAGTAGTAACTACTACTTTTTTCGGATAATACTGCTATGATGAAAAACACAAACTAGTATCTTTTGTCGTAAATTCAACAACAGACTCAAATAAGGATAAAAAAAGGGGAAGAACAACAAAATAAACTGGGAAACACATGTGGCTCATGGGTATGCAGGTACTAAAAAGTCTCACGCCTGTGAGCCATATGTATTTCACGGAAATAATGTATACTTCTCAATATCTATATTTTTTTTAGGGTTAATCTGGTTTTCTGGCACCATAGAGAACCCTTTCTTAATAAAAAGTCATTTGGACTTGTCGGATTGTTTTCATGTTTCATACCTGGGACAGGGAAAATGTTAAAAAGTTAAATTTATTTCTCAAGTCTAAATCAACCCTTTGCACTCGGTTATCCCCTTTGATGGAACAGCATAAGTCTAGCATATCACTCATTTGACTACTCTGAGGGGACAGTGTAAGTCTAGAATATCACTCGGTTGTTCGCTATGAGGGGAAATGAAAGTTTATTTACGATTACAGAGAATCCACTTATTCTACCACATTTTTTTAAGAAATGCATGTTTTGCTGTAGTTTTTTAAGTAAATTAATGACAGACTATACACTCTCTAATCTGCTGAGCAATATGTAGGATTATTGGAATAATGATTCATGATGTAGGGAAATGATAAGATAAAGAATCGATAAGATAAAGAAACGATAAGATAAAGAAATTGGAAAAGAAATTGCTTCAGAATTCACCATACAGTAGAAAATTACAAGAAATAATATTTTACATCAGCCTGCTATTGCACAAGAGAGTGATTCAACTGGTTTGCCTATAGATTGCACCACTTGAGGCAGGGAAAAATCCCCACCACATTCCCTGCTTCATGTTATTTATCTCTCACAACACATTCTATTTAGACGTAGGGAGGTGGCAGCCCCATCATCCAGCTGTCTAAGCTGCAATCAGCCACTAGTTCTCCAGTTAGGGGGTTTGGTGCAAGGTTGACTCCCTTACCTGTTAAACAAACACCTGTCAAAGAAACTGAACAAGCCTTGGAACATTGAACTGATCAAGGGCAACATCAGCCTGGAAAAGGACTTAGTTACTTGGCTACATGGAATGTGATAAGTTTACTGAAACCTGGTGCTGCTAAGGAATTAGAAAGGAACTGCTTCGGTACAGGATAGGTGTGGTGGCCCTTTAGGAGATTAGATGGAGAGACACAGAACTGACCATGCTGAAGGAATATATGATAGTAAGGAGTAGTACTAGAAGAAATACTTTGATAAAGCACGATTCACAGTTAAAAACTCCCTACAACATGCTCTTATTGTATATAATATTTTCAATTTCTAAAGAATGGTTATAATTGTTTGAATAAATTAAATTATATCCAATTTAAGTCTCAAAGCACTCTTATTTCTTTGAAATTCCGATCGGCCAATTCAACCATCCTCAAGGACAATCTATCAAATAACAGCTTTTATTATACATTCATTTTTAACAAATAACATTACTATAAATAAAATAGCATAACTTAAATACAAATTTACACTCACATAAATAATTTAAAAACTTTTTTGCAGGCTGTTCTGCTCAGGTCATCAATTTCAGTCAAAATTACCCATAAGACTGATCAAAATTACCCTAATGAAACATTAGGGAGTCATATTAATTTACTAATAAGCTTTCCTTAGGTTGTGTCTAATTACCTATTTTGTCACTCTTCACATTAAATCAATTTAACACTATTATCACTTTCTTATCACAACAATATTTTTAACCTTCCTTACACTCAGGTTAGGCATATAATTTATTTATTTCAAACTGTATTTTGGTTAAATTTATTATTTCTTTTATTATTAAAATTCATATCAAAGTTAATTATAAATAGTAACATAAAATTTTTACCCTTATTTTTCATAAATTAATTTCGATAAAATCACTGCATAGTTTTGGATTAAATTTCTTGTGTTTGTTTTAAAATTCACTGTATATTTAATGTTTTCTGATATATAAATAGACTCAAGTATTTTTCTTTTGAATGTATTATTTTCTTTATGTAAAATTATTGTATTGTCAAAATCGAATATATGTTGCTTTTTAGCTGCATGCTGCACTAGTGCTGTTTTATTGGGATCCTTCTCCTTGGTTTTTTTTATATCATTACTGTGTTGATACATTCTATTACCCAACAATTGTTTGTTTCATCTATATATTGTAATATCTTCTTTTATGAGTAAATAGTTATTTTTTATATATAAATGGTTTTTAATGTTTTTATTTTATATATCGTTTCAGTATTGTTTATTTGTTATATTAAATCAAAAAAGCAAGCTAACCAATTTTGTTCAGTCAAATATGGAATGTAAAAGATCATTAGAAAAGGCAAGATGGCGGGACCAGTCTGAAGTCCGTTGAATCATGGCCATGTTGAGCAGATTTAAATATTTTAAAAGCTTTATTTAACTTACCATCATAATTGTAGTTACCGTGTATTTAAGAAAAAAAAAGTTAAGTATAAGTATTAAAGAAAATTATTCATAAAGGAAATCATATGAAAAAACTCAAAACCGTAGTGCTACAATCGTTGTTGAGTATGAACACCTATAGAAGGGGAAGGAAGAAACCTTAGTTTTTTCAGATCACTTGGGTTTTAAGCGCCGAGAGGAAGACGTATCCTGGATCCAGAAGGTCCTGAACATTCTCGGTCTCTCTTAGTGGACATATAATTAAACAAATTTGGCTTTCCTAAGCTAATCTTGAATTTTACATCTTTCCTTACAGCATTTTAATAAAAATTCAACTCTAGTAGATTATCTGTTATTTATCCACGTAAATGAATTTTTCTTCCTTTTGAGTTTTGGTAAATTAGTGTCATGTCCTTTATCGCTGATTCACCTCGTTTGCCTATAGATAGCGCCAGTCGAGCCAGAAAATAATTCCCTACCACATTCTCAACTTCATGTTTTTCATATCACTCCACAGATTTTATTGCAGAAGTTGCAATCTCCTTTGGTATCTTACCTCAGTCACTTTAATGCAAACTGTTATTTGCAACAGCTATGAAGAGGATTTGTTAAGCGGGTATAGTCTTTTTCCATCTGTAATAGGTAAAGATTATGAAGAATCCTTAAATTATCTTTTACTCATACACTAAACTTGAATACCCTGGTGTGTGTTTCCTCGAAAACACATTCATGTAGCAATAATAAGATTCGCTTATGGATCAGAGGTCGAGTATGTAACCACAATCTATTAAAGATTTCGTATGAGGAGAAGATGGTTGGGGATGCGGTAAAAATGAAACACAAATAAGTTAATGTAACTTATTTAATTGTGTCAACATTTCGGCTAGAGTTTCTAGTCTTCATCAGAGCTAAGAACAGAACAAGATAACAACCACGAACCTACTTGCCGCAGTACCAGACTTTACCACCCGTCCAGACATCTGCAACACCATACATCCTCATCGGACGTCATTTTTTCTAGCTCTTTAATCTCTTCACACACCCAAGTCTTCTAGAACTTTAACATCTTCTATCATCCATTATTCTTCTATTCATTCTTCTTGTATTACCCAGACTTCTCTTAATATTTCCACTCCTGTTATGCCTAATTTGTCAGTCTCATTTTTCAAAACTTCTTATCCTAATCTCAAATCTCACATAAACACCCTTTTTTCTCTCCATAGACGCCTGGCCCATAATTTAGAACAACATATTTTTTTACTTAAATGTCGCACAAACTCCCTTTTTACAAAAACCATCTTTCTATAATTCGTGCTGCCCTCTTGCTGGCACAAACTAGGAAATTTGTTTCGAACAAAAAGGAAACTTAAAATGTCCCTATATCCAGTCAGCGAGGGATTCTCAGGGCGGGCGGTCCCTTGCCCTTCAACGCATTTATAGCTGATTTTAATAGTAGTTTATTGAAGGAATCAAATGTCCCTCCATTGTAATGGACATTCTGAGAAAATTTTAGAAATCTTTTCTGGACCTAATAGTATAGCAAGGGTAGTCAAATTAAAAACAGCGAAGGGGGATTTTGTTCGACCTGTCACAAAATTGGGCCCATTGCTTTCCTCAGATTAGTCAATGTAGAAAACTGTTAATTAAACGTTAAATTTTTGTCCCAAGACAATTGGTGGGCAGTATGTTGTCATATTTTATTGTTACCTTGTAAATGATATGTAGTTAGTATTAGCGTTTAATTTAATAACGTTTATTTTTATTTATATTACTTTAATTGAATTTGGTTGTTTGAGAAGAAAAATATGTAATTATATTTGTGTGTTACAATGAATAATAGAAACAGTTGCTAAGGGCCGATAATCGTCGCTAAGAGGTTGCCTAGCAATGGGCCGACCATCTTCGTTTTTTATAGCAGTTGCGGCTAATTAGTGGCTATGATAGCGTCTAAACAGCACTGTCTGCGTATATAATTTAATAATTTGGACATTTTTAGTGAGTTAACCGTCATTACAGTTCGGAACCAGACCACTTCTGTGTTTCGACTTTAATATTAGTTCTGGATAATTAACAAGGGACTTTGAACTAGTATAATCTCTAAAGCATAGACAAACTGAGAGATAAATAGATCCGTTACTAAGTAGGACTTTTTAATCTCTCTTATATTTCAATACTTCCGAATTTCAACTATGGTTGAATTTTGAGCAGGTAATACCTAAGACATGAACACTTATATTAGACTCGTTAATCCTCTTTATTTGTTAATTCTTTCATCAAAAGTAAACAAACTTTTAACAATTACTGGTATACACTTAGGAATTGTTCACGTGACTTACAGGTATGGCAGAGGCTGAGTTCACCCGGCCGCCATTTTCTTTTTTTTCGTCCCCATTTTATTGAGGTCTCGCGATCGACTTCTTTTCGTTCACCGCCATATTCGTCATCTGACTTACTGGTTTAGTGGAGTGTGCCGTTAAACACTGACAAAACAAAGCATTGGTTCTCTTACTCTTTTCAACACACCTCATCCACCGGCGATACAAACAAAACAGTATCTTATTCTCCTTGCATGTTCCTTTGATGTCTTCTTTTTCTAGATGTCCCACTAAGAGAGGTCAAGGATGTTCAGGACCCCCTGCATTCAGGATACGTCCTACCCTCGGCAATCATGATGGGAAGATAGTTAAAGTTTTAAATATTGGAATCTGCTCAACATGGCAGCGATCCTACTGACTTCAGAATGGTGCTGCTATCTTGGCTTTGAATGATATCTTTGGTGACTGCATATTTTACTGTTGAAAATTGGTTAGCTTGCTTTTTGGTTTAAATAAACAATGCTGAAATGATACATAATATAAAAAATACTAAAAATCATTTATATATAAAAAATAACTATTTACTCATAAAAGAGGATATTACAATATATTGTGTGACAATACTATAGAAAGACTGAGATAGGTAAAACTAATTAAAATTATTTTAGTTCAATATCCTTTCTGAGTTGTTTTTACCAAATATACATAAATTTTATTTATGCATGTAGTTCTTTGACAACATATAGTTAATACCACTAGATTGTACTGTTTTAGTTCTGTATGTGTACTTCATTAAGGAGTAATCAGCTCTAACTATTCGTCTGACAGTAATAATTATAAAAAAATTATGGTCTCTAGAACGATAGTGATATTGTGTAAAATATTAACATTTAAATGCTTACATGTTAATAGATTTATTGCTAAGTAATCTTTATTCTGGTAGAAAATTTTATCTATGCTTAATCCCTGTTATAATTTTAACATGTTTTTTCATAAATCACTTGGGTTTATGGTTTTACCTATCTCAATTTTCTCTATAATATTGCTGTTAAAGCCACCTCAAATCGACTGTCATTTTGTTGGAAGGATTTAAAAAGAACAAACAACTAGCTGGTTCGGATTAAAGATTTATTTGGTTCAATTTAAACATTTGAAAACTAAAACTAAAATAAACAAAAGATGACTAACAATGAATACAAGTAAAAATAAAAAATAAACGAGTCTAATATAAGTGTTCATGTCTTAGGTATTACCTGCTCAAAATTCAACCATAGTTGAAAGTCGGAAGTATTGAAATATAAGAGAGATTAAAAAGTCCTACTTAGTAACGGATCTATTTATCTCTCAGTTTGTTTATGCTTTAGGGATTATACTAGTTCAAAGTCCCTTGTTAATTATCCAGAACTAATATTAAAGTCGAAACACAGAAGTGGTCTGGTTCCGAACTCTAATGATGGTTAACTCACTAAAAATGTACAAATTATTAAATTATATACGCAGACAGTGCTGCTTAGACGCTATCATGGCCACTAATTAGCCGCAACTGCTATAAAAAACAAAGATGGTCGGCCCATTACTAGGCAATCTCTTACCGACGATTATCAGCCCTTAGCAACTGTCTCTATTATTCATTGTAACATACAAATATAATTACATATTTTTCTTCTCAAACAACCAAATTCAATTAAAGTAATATAAATAAAAATAAACGTTATTAAATTAAACACTAATACTAACTAAATATTATTTACAAGGTAACAATAAAATATGACATTAACATACCGCCCACCAATTGTCTTGGGACAAAAATTTAACGTTTAATTAACAGTTTTCTACATTGACTAATCTGAGGAAAGCTATGGGGCCAATTTTGTGACAGGTCTAATAAAATCCCCCTTGGCTGTTTTTCATTTGACTACCCTTGCTATACTATTAAGTTCAGAAAAGATTTCTAAAATTTTCTCAGAATGTCCATTACAATGGAGGGACATTTGATTCCTTCAATAAACTACTATTAAAATCAGCTATAAATGCGTTTAAGGGCAAGGGACCGCCCACTCTGAGAATCCCTCGCTGACCGAATATAGGGACGTTTTTAGTTTCCTTTTTGTTCGAAACAAATTTCCTAGTTTGTGCCAGCAAGAGGGCAGCACACAACACTCAGAAGGTAGATAGATGTGTTTAATGTTGCTAATCGGATTTGTGTAACTAAACTATACTAAATATGTTTCTATATGATTGTCTGCATACTGAAATCTTTAATAATTATGAGAGATAGTTGACCATGGATGACTTGTATGAGGAGAAGATGGTTAGGGGTGCGGTCAAAATGAAACACAAATAAGTTAATGTAACTTATTTAATTGTGCCAACGTTTCGGCTAGTGTTTCTAGCCTTCATCAGGGCTAAGAACAGAACAAGATAACAACCAATAAGTACAACAAATAAAATATAAACAGAATGATATAAAGTGAATAATTTTACAAAATGGAATTAATAAAATGAAGTGATGAGAGAAGTGGAAAATAAAATGTATACATAGGTAATTGAACAGGTAGGTAAAATAACATAATTAAGGAAATAAAATAAAAATGAAGTTATATAATGTAAAGAAGTATGAATATATTAGTTATTAATAATTTAAAAATTGAAATATGGAAAGAAGAATAAAGTTGAGAGAAAGAAAATATATGTAACCATAATAGTTGATAAAGAGGCAAAATATAAGTAAAGTTTAACAAAAGAAATGAATAGAAGAAGAAAAAAAATGATCGGTGTAGAGGAGGGATAGGGTCTTTTAGTTAAGTGTAAATATTAGGTAGTGTGTTGTGAGGTCTGAAAGCAATACGAAGGTTAGATACAGTAGAACGTAAGAGTTTTTGAATTATGTCGGAAAGAGAGGGGATGTATAGTAGTGATCTGTATAAGGGGGTAGAAAGGGGTTGTGAAGAATTATGACTCGGAAACGTGGACTATCTCTAATGTTGGTGAGCATAACTTAATGGTCTTGGAGAGGAAGATTCTCCATAAAATATTTGAAGTTGTCAAGGTTGACTAGATATGGAGATGTCGAACAAACCAAGAGCTCAAAGTTTTATATAAGGAATTAGACGTTGTCTAGTTTGCGAGGTTCAGTAGATTGAGGTGGGCAAGGCATGTTGCTGGGATGGCTGAGAGTGATCTGCTAAGGAAAATAGTGACCGAGGTACTACATGGAGCAAGACGCAAAGAAAGACCACGCCTTCGATGGAGTGATGGTGTGAATGGTGATGCCAGGACCATGATGGGAGTGAGGAACTGGATGGTGGCCGCTCAAGATCGTAATGATTAGTGGAGGCTGACTCAACATCGAGTTGTGGAGTCGAGTTGATAATAATAAAACTATACTAAATATGTTTCTATAATAGATTGTGGTTACATACTCGATCCCTGATCCATAAGCGAATCCTATTATTGCTACATGAATGTGTTTTCGTGGAAACACACACCAGGGTATTCAAGTTTAGTGTACGAGTAAAAGATAATTTAAGAATTCCCCATAATCTTTACCTATTACAGATGGAAAAATACTATACTTGCTTAACAAATCCTCTTCATAGCTGTTGCAAATAAGAGTTTGCCTTAAAGTGACTGAGGTAAGATACCAAAGGAGATTGGAACTTTGAAAAACAGAAAATATGATCCACTTTTGGACAAAAGTAATTTAAATTTTGAATATGATATATTAGGCAGTCCCACTATATTCCAGGATCCCACGTTATTCCCAATTCTTTCACCCATTGTTTATTTCGCTCCGAAAATTGATAAGCTTCTTGTTGACTGTAACTAAATGAAATTAACAGCTCTGGAGTGTTACTTGTCCATTTTCTCAAAGTGGACCCTCTCCATTTGAGTAATTCAATTTTTACAACTTGGGAAACTGTTTCAATCTCCTAAAATTTCTCTATTGAGTCATTGAGCACATTTGGAAGTGGTAATTGACAGGAGGTCACTTGTGAAAATTTTTCTCCTTTGAACCCAAGTTTAGAGTTAAATACCCTATGATTACCCAACCAAATATTGTTTTGAGAGCATAGTGGTAACCCTCCTGACTTATACAGTCGCCCAATAGAATTTGTCTATATAAATCGGCACCCAATAAAAAATCAATGGGACCCGGTTTTCCAAAAGTTTTATTTGCCAAGTCATATTGTAGAAAATGTTTGTGAATCACATTACGGATTGGACAAGATGGTATCTTATCCGTTATCTTTGGAATGATCACGGCATTTGTTTTAAGGTGAGGATGGAATGAGTGCTGGGGCACTAAGGTGTAATGCGCCTGAAAGTTCCCACCATTAATTGGGTTATCTCTGAAATCATGCAAAGGCTGCAGGTTAGCACTCCAGTCTAAACCTAAACTTTGAGCACAGGCTGAGGTTATAAACGATCACTGTGATCCACAGTAAATCAAAATTCTTATAGGCAAGTATTGCCCATTATGGTTCTCAATTCTAGCAATCGCGGTACCTAATAGGACTGAGACACTAGACTCAGATAGGGATGACAAAACTGAACCATTTGAGTCCCCAGTTATTTTGTCAGAACCTGGCATATTTTCTGAGGAAGGATCTAGCTCTAATACATTATTATTCCAGGAGAAAGAAGAAGTATTTAGAACTTTCCTACCCCCGTCATTCGTTCACCTATAAATAGATGTTGAAAAATGCAACAATGAATGATATCACCTTTCGCATTGATTACAAGAACTAAAGCTTGGGATCTATTGGCATAATGACTGGGCATTAAACAGTTGAAACATAAATTTATCAGTCGAATTTTATCAAACCATTGTTTAGGTTCCATTGAGCGAAAACGCGGGCACCTATACAAGCAGTGTCTTTCTCGGCACAAAGGACAACTATTATGTGTTATGGACACAACAGTGGACATTAAGACCCTTTTCGTAATATTTTGAAACCTGTGTGGCGGTGGATGTTGCACATTTAAACCGAAATTCGAAGTTAGGTTGTCTGTTTGCAAGTATATGCATTTATCTGCTTTAGGCCCCATTACTTACCTTAAAACAACAATTAAAAGTAAGTAATAAAATTATAATGAACCAAATTTCAAATAATTGTCTACATCTTAGGCCAGAGGACCAAAATTATGAACACATTTACCAATAAATGTTTAATCCAAGGACCGGAGGACCAAAATTATGAACACATTTACCAATAAATGTTTAATCCAATGACCGGAGGACCAAAATTTATGTTAAAGCCACCTCAAATCGACTGTCTTTTTGTTGGAAGGCTTTAAAAAGAACAAACAACTAGCTGGTTTGGATTAAACATTTATTTGGTTCAATTTAAACATTTGAAAACTAAAATAAACAAAAGATGACTAACAACGAATACAAGTAAAAAAAAAAACCCTCTAAGATAAAAATAAAATAGTTAGATAAATTATGAAAAAAAAAAAGAAACTAATTTACAAAAAAAAAATAAATAAATAAATATATATAGAATAAATACTAGTCGACGTAAGGTTGCTCCACTCCGATAGGTCAGAGGAAGAATGCTGCCGAGATGTGTATGTCGCAGCTCTGTAGCTAAATACACTGCTGCAATGGTCCAAAGTTGGTGTAGTGGCTTATCGATAGTCCAAATATCCAAAAGTCAAGATGGCCGCACTGACACTTATTAAGGGCAGATAGGGTCTAATTATTTTAATGTATTAGGCTAGCCAACTAAACAACAATTTATATTCAAGTCGAAACGCAGATGAGGTCTGGATTATAATGTCTGTTAACGCACTCAAAATGTCAATAAATAGTACCAAAATGAACAGGGCTGGTTACACACAGTCATGGCCACTAATTATCCGGAACTCATATTAAAGTCGAAACACAGAAGTGGTCTGGTTCTGAACTGTAATGCCAGTTAACTCCCTAAAAATGTCCAAACTATTAAATTATATATGCAGACAGTGCTGCTTAGACGCTATAATGGCCACTAATTAGCCCCAACTGCTATAAAAAACGAAGATGGTCGACCCATTGCTCTCTTTACCGACGATTATCAGCCCTTAGCAACTGTCTCTATTATTCATTATAACACACAAATATAATTACATATTTTACTTCTCAAACAACCAAATTCAATTAAAGTAATATAAATAAAAATAAACGTTATTAAATTAAACACTAATACTAACTAAATATTATTTACAAGGTAATAATAAAATATGGCATTAACAATTGCCATACAATATATATTAGTTTTTCTTTAATATCAGGCATGAAAATCTGTAATGGTGATTTACCAATTCATTTTTTTGTGTCATTAAGCCTAAAAAACAACCTTAATAAAATCTGTGGTGTGATTTGAAAAGTATGAAGTAAAGAATGTGATGGGGAATTCTTTTCTGGCTCGACTGGAGCTATCTATAGGCAAATGAGGTGAATCAGCGATAAAGAACATGACACTAATTTATCAAAACTCAAAAGGAAGAAAAATTCATTTACGTGGATAAACTACTGAGAAACTACTGGAGTTGAATTTTTATTAAAATGCTGTAAGGAAAGATGTAAAATTCAAGATTAGCTTAGGGAAGCCAAATTTGTTTAATTATATGTCCCAGTAGGACTACTACTTTATTTCTGATAAATAAATTATCAGGTAGAACCTCAATGTTTGATTATCTTCTTTCGTATCAGATATTTTTATCTTATATTTTTCTAGCTGATGCAGAATTAAACAACCGGTATTTAGACTACTGTTGTTTACAGTCGAGGTTCTTGATTATTCTCTGTACACTAAAAGGGTGGATTATTCCTTTGAATATCAATTTTTTTTACTGAAAAAAATGATTCATAGCAATGTACTTTCAGTTTAGTTTAATTTTTTTTTACCTTAATCCTTTACCCATTTTATTGTCTTAATTATATCAAGAATTTCTTTCTGCTCTAGAAAACATGTAATATTTTCTAAGATGAAATTCTGACTTTAGAAATAAAACTACAAAATTAATTTTTTTATTATTGGAAAAAATCTTGTTCATTGGTTAGCACATTGTTTACTAGTGAGACTCATCAGGGTCCTAACTTTTAATACCTATCAATGTTTTAGAAATTACTGGAAGATTATTGATTGACCGTGTGTATAGATGAATGGAATATGGTCCGGGTGCGGTAAAAAAAAAAACTCAAATAGTAGAATTATACTATTTTATTGAGCCAACATTTCGCCCCACATTGCAGGCCTTCGTCAGGGCCAAAAAAGATACAAACACTATAGTTACAAAAAAGAAAAAAACATAAGTGTAAAATAACAGGGGTATAAAATGTAAAAACAT
>NW_027109235.1:170588-171992 GCF_000696795.3 Halyomorpha halys | reverse complement strand
TTAAAAAAATATAAATAAAAAAAAAAAGTTAAAAAAAAAAAATGAGAATTTAGAAAAACAAGAATAAAAGATATGACAAGAAAATGGGCTTCTGAAATGCAGAAAAAAGTGAAAAAAAACTTATGAGGATTTTATAATGTTCAAAATGTGTCGATATGTAAGGGAGATGCAGTCTTTATCGACTTTATGATTGACGGAAATCTCAGTCAAATTTATGTAAATGGACTCTGAGATGAGACGTTTGGTGTGGTTGGGGGTAGTGGCAAGAATGGAGGGATTGTCGAAATTAAAAGTATGATTCAGGTTTAATGCGTGTTTGGATAATTTAGATGCAAGTGGATTACAGGAATTGAAGGAAGTTTTGTGCTGGGAAATGCGGTTCTTAAGTTGGTTATGGACAAATCTGAGTACGTTGACAAAATTAACATCCTTCTGTCTGGCACTACTACTTACCGACCTACCACTCGAGACCCTACTCGCACACTTATGCTCCAGTTCAACTCACTCCTCAGGAACCTGCTTGAAACCAGCCAGATTAACCGCCCCACCTACCTCAAGTTGGTTTTAGTTTCGCCGATATAGAAGGAATAGCAGCATGGGGTTGAACAGGGTATCCGGTAAACCACATTGGAACGGTGTAAGGTAGGAGTAGGGTCTTTCAATTTGGAAAAAAGATAGGAAATTTTATTGTGGGACTTTAAGCCAAGACGTAGGGTGGGAATAGTGGATCTTAAAGATTTTTTAATTTTCGGAAAGAATGGGGATATACGGAAACAACCTGTACTGAAAAAGTGGTGGAGTGGGTTGAGAAGGGTTGAGGACATGAGGGATTGGAGTAACACGGTTAATGTAAGAATCGAGTAATTTGTTAGTAATTTTCGGAGGGAAATTTTTGTTAAATAGGATCTGATTAATACGTTGTATGTTGGTCTGGTGGTATTGAGGGTCAGAAAGAGAAAATGATCGGTGGATTAGGTTCTTAGCAACATTAATAATTTGGTGATAAGGGTGTTGAGAAAAATAGTTGAGGAGTCTACCAGAATAAGTGGGTTTGGTATACCAATTAGTGGATAGGGAGCCATTGGAATTTCTGATAATAAGTAGGTCAAGAAAAGGGAGGGAATGGTCAATTTCACCTTCAACAGTAAACCGAAGGCGAGGGTGGTAGGAGTTAAAGGCTGATAGGATTTCGGGGATTCTGTCAGGATTGAGGACCAGGAAGAGATCATCCACGTACTTTTTAATGAAAATTATGTCTTGAAAGAAGAGAGGTATTATAGAGTCGAGAAGGTCATTAAGAACAATATTAGAGATATCTGGAGCAAGGCAGTTACCCATCGCAAGTCCGTTAATTTGGTGGTAAAATTTATCTTGAAAAGTCAGGTAACCAGAATTACAGCAAAG
>NW_027109235.1:165844-169408 GCF_000696795.3 Halyomorpha halys | reverse complement strand
GCGAAACGTTGGCTCAATAAAATAGTATAATTCTACTATTTAAGTTTTTTTTTTACCACACCCGGATCATATTCCATTCAACTTTTAGAAATTATGTTTTCATCTTACTGAAGCTGGGTTTGACACAAGCTTTCCATTTTAGATAAAATTGTCTTTTTAGTAAAAATATTCCTATTTATTTAGTAATGACTTTGCAAAGCATTCTTAAAAGCAAGAAAAAAATAATATTATAGATTTTGAATTACGAACTAAATTCTCAAAATCTGTATTGAAACATTTGATTACAAACATATCCAAGGAAAGATAAAACATGGATGATGGAAGGCTGGTGTTTTAACATTTTTACCACACTCTGTTACCATATATCCAATTTATACTCCAGTAAAATTAGATCAGAAAAGGGCAGTGGTTGGAAAAAATCCAGGTAAAGCTAGCAATTGTTTTAATCTATATATTTTACCTTAACATTTTATCAGTTTGAGATTTTTATTTTATTATGTACAATTCAATTTGAATGTTGTTTTGCATAGAAATGTTTATTACGCAGGTTTAATACTGAGCTTTTTTATTGTTTACTTACACTTACTTTCTATATTTACAACTTAAAGACCTTATTTGAAAAAATTAGAAGTTATGAAGGTGCACTTGATCAAATTTAAAAAATAAAGAAGTCATTAAGAAAGCTAGTTAGATTATCTACAACTATTATTATATACATTTTTATGATAAGATTAGTCATAAGGCTGCAATTGAAGAGCAAAGTTTAAAAAATTCAATAAGTTGAAAAATCAAGCACTTACTTGAACAACGTTTTGAAAAAAAAAACTCCTTGGTCGAATTCTTATGTTATGGTAGAATTTAATTTAATAAATATTATTCAATGCAGAATTTGATGATCTGGTCAATATTATATATTTTTTCAACTTATTAAAACTGCTTACTAATCTTGTAATTATATAACCTTTATAATTATCTGTGAATTTTGAATGAATAAAAATAATCATTTATTCCTTTACTTGTTCGATGAAGTTGAAAATTTCTTATAACTATAATATGTATTAAATTATGGGATGCTAATCAGGTAAAGATATCAGTGTAACTTGAACTTAAAAATTATTATGTTCATTTAGGTTTATCTCCTTGATAGTTTTTATCGTGCCCCAGAATACCTGCTTCAGTTACCCTCCTACCTCAGGCACCATTTAGTTGGTAGCTTATCAACACTAATTTATAGTCTAGACTCTCGAATAGTCAAGTCCTGACCTGAGTCCTTAACCTGTTGAAGCAATCGTTATTATTATTAAATATCATTTCTTACAAATGAATGTTGATGAAACCTGCTGCTTATGCAGACAGGTCCCAGAGACTGCCTTACATTACATAGCAAATTGTGGTAGGTATGCATCATTAAGATACAGGCTATTAGGCTCTGATAGAATTAAAGGAAATGAGGTTTCCTCTATAGATTGGGAGTCCCTTTTGAATTTCATTAGAAAGACGAAAAGGTTCGATATAGAGGAATAAGATACATAAAGAGTCATTCCATTGGTTTGTCTTGGGGATGGCAAAAAGGACCAATAGGCCCACTTGCCGGACTTGTTCCCCCCACCATTACCAGTACCAGTACCAGTACAAATGAATGTGGTTTGGATTTTTTATTTTGTACTTTACTTAATTTTTGCACTATTTTATTTTAATTTTACAAGAAATGTTATTATCCAGAGTTATAATTGGTTTTTTTAATATGAAAAGGCCATGAAAATTGCCAAAAAAGATGTAGAAAAGCATAGTGAATCAAAATGATTAAGATCCAATTAACTATCAAAAACACATTTTGGATTCTGGTATGTTTTGACATTCAAGGGTAGTAGAAGTGAAGAAGTAAGAAAAAGAGTGGAAGTTTACCCTTCATATTTCAGGAATAGGAAAAACTTCCGTTTTTATCTGGTTTACGTTATTGTAAAGTGTACACCCTTTATTGCTTATTATTTTTTATTTATCATTGATAAGAAAAATATTTCATTTTGATTTTTTTAAACAATCCAGTTCAAGTGTAATTTGAAATTTATAAAAAACTAAGTTTTCAAATAATGTGAATCTTCTAATTTAAAAAAAACAAAACATGTGGAATATAAACATATGGCTGTGTCCTTCGATATGTTTAGAAAATCTCTTCAATGCTGTCTATCACACTGGTTTCTTTACTGCTAAAAACTCAATTGACATCTACAACTACATGTGTTTCAATTTAAAACTAGGAGGAGTAGCATATCACTGTAAGTGCTCAGTAATAGCAACAGTTTTGTAACAAACATAAACTGTGTATATCATAAAAAAAAAAAAAAAAGATGATGCAGTTATTTATTTATTTACCAACAATTTCCAGCCTTTAAGCATTGTTGAAGATGAAGCTTTTCAAATATAAGGATGAACCTAAACTATTTGCTGCCTTCACGAAACACAACTATGAGAACATGAATACCAGCAATTTACGAGCAGGCAGTGATCAATTTGAAAGGAATTTATTTTCTTGACAATATACATGCATATATATATTGTCAGTTATTTTTACAACTAGACTGCTGGATTTTATGTTATAATGAGAGTTAGTGGCAGTAACTTCTCTTTGCGTAAATAGAGACTTTGAATTAATTTCAAAAATCTTAGAATGTTTTTCATTTTTAGAAAGCCACTTTGTCTCATTGAATCAACTTCTTTTCAATATCTGCTGCAAAATGTCTGATTCATTCACTCTTACATGTCCTTAGGATGGTGTAACTTTTTAGGCAATTTTTTTCTTCTTATTTTGAATATTAAGTGTGCAGAATTTCAGCAGGGACTACCAAATTTTACCCCGAGAGTAAACAATGCGATTGTTTTTTTAACTCATTTATATTGTAGCCTTACTCTGGTTTTTGAGGTATATGTACAAAATTTCATCAAGATTAGGGGAAAAAAACATGCAAATTTGTATATAAAACAAATATATATACAATTTACTTATTATAATGGATATATGTTTTTAAACTGTAACTATGTTCCACATTAAATTTTTTTTTTTAAGATCTGCAGTTTGTTGAGGGGTGGTATTGCTGAGAGAGGTGGTGTACGCGTCGGTCATAGGATAATTGAAATAAATAACCAAAGTGTTGTTGCTGTTCCACATGAGAAAATTGTAAATTTATTAGCAACATCTGTTGGAGAGGTATGTCAAACATGTATTACTTAAGAGGTTTCTAGTAAAATATGTTCTTACACTTAAATATGTTCTTTCTTATGTGAATACATATTTATTTATACTATTTTTAAATATAAGAGCATTCATAAATATATGTAAAAATCACAATATTTAGAAACCTGAATCTAATTGATCTGTTGATTGTGTAACAGAGTACATGGCTGGTAGTAAAATACAGAACATCCTTGGGTTAAGAGTTGTTAATCAGGAAACCAACAAAACATTATCATAAACATAAAAAAAAAAATAATAATAATAATAATAATAATGAGGAGAAGATGGTTGGGGGTGCGGTCAATGAAACACAAATAAGTATGACTAACTTA
>NW_027109235.1:161383-165454 GCF_000696795.3 Halyomorpha halys | reverse complement strand
TCATTTATCATCCACGGTCAACTATCTCTCATAATTATGAATAATAATAATATTATATATCATTTATTTTAATGATATATATAACCTCCAAGGAACCAAGCATTATAGCTAATTCCATTATAACCACCATCACTATACACATCGTGTAAATGTGAAATTGGAATTTTATAAAATCCATTATTGCTTGCAAAAACTAATAAATCTCTTTATTTGGATGATGATTGCTCTATTTGACAATCAATCCTTATAACCATTGTTGCTATTACATTAATAAAAATAAATTGTTAAGGCTCTGAAATCACGGGTCTGGAAATGTTTGTCATTATAACCGATACGTCATTATATCTGAGATTGTTATAAGTGATATTCAGTTTAACTAGAAAAAATTAGTTTTGAGAACGGGAATAGATTTTAAGCTTTAGGAAATCAGGATAAGAAAAAAATATATATCTATAATTATAATCAAGACGTGATTATTTATCAGAATCCATTTATATTAGTAGGGAGTAAAGACCGGTTCTGGGCCCTCCTATGAGCCGTGACCTTTGGACCCTAGCCTCGACCCTACTTTAACCACTCACGTGTCCTTGGACTTTGGACCCTAGCCTCGAACCGGCCTTAACCACTGGTCACGTGATCTATGGGGAGGAGGGGTTGAATTTAAATTTTCACATCAATCTACCCTTAACCACTCACGTGGTTGGTCACGTGATCATTAGGGAGCCAATCAGAGTCTAGTATTAGGTCACGTGACCCCTGGGGGGATTTAAATTCAAATTTAGTTTGACATAATCACTCACATGATCATTAGGCCACGCCCTCTTTTAAGTCACCGCCACCAGGGGCTGAGTGTGCTCGGACGTCATTTTATTTTGTTTACTCCCCCACCACCTATCGAAGGTAACCACTTCTTATATTATAACCTCTGTACGCCATTTTGGAGATAAATAGATCTGTTACTAAGTAGGACTTTTTAATCTCTCTTATCTTTTAATAATTTTGACTTTGACCCTTATTTCCTCTGTTTTTAATCTTTTCGTGTAAACAATGTGAATAATTTGAACTGTTTAAACCTAAAATATAAACACTGATATGTAGACCTTTATCTTTTAATCCCTTCGATGAATGTAAACAAGGGACTTTGAACTTGTATAATCCCTAAAACATAAACAAACAGAGATAAATAGATCTGTTACTATGTAGGACTTTTTAATCTTTCTTATCTTTTAATACTTTCGACTTTGAACTATAATACTTTCTATTTTAGTTTCCTTAGCGTATATCAACAAAGTAATATTTAATTCCCTAAGGATTGAATTTTGAACAGGTATTACCTAAAACATAAACACTAATATTGAACTCGTTAATCCTCTTTATCTGTTAATTCTTTCTGCTTAAGTAAACAAACTTTTAACAATTACTGGTATACACTTAGGAATAGGATATGTGACGTCATAATTATTAGAGTTGTGTACCTCGTTTAGTTCGGCATTGAGCCTTAAGCCTCTTCACCACGTCAAGGTAAAGGGACAAGAAGAGGTTTTTTTCTTTTTGTTGTGTTTATTTTTCTATTTTTATTAATTGTATACATTCTTTTTAATTTTTATTTACAATTCATGACTTTTATATATATAATTTATTATGAAAATATGAATTTATACAAACAAAGAAATTTAATTTTCAATCAAATACATACAAAAATTAATGTTTAAAACTAAGGATTAAAAAAAAAAAATTAACGTTTTCTGTTACAATGTAAAATTTGTACAACACAAAACTTATAATCGAAATCTGCATTTATATAAACATAAAATTAAAAACTAACATTTTTACTAATGAGTGAATCAATTTTGGAAAGCCTAAAATCTTCTTTTCAAGTTCGCTGCAGACACATCTTTGCAACTGTTGAGATACAAATATTTTCTTATCTCGATCCTTTAAAAAAATTGTACCTCAAGACGTTTTTAATTTACTCTAAAAAACTTTTCTTCTTCTTTTATTTTTTCTCCTCATTCAGTATATAATGACCATAAGCCAAAGTATTAATCCCATCTTCTAGTATGTGTCTTTTATCATCGAAAGAAGAAAGAGAAATTTTATTCACCTCAGAGCTAAAAATTGTGTGTTCCTTTGATTGTATTAAGCGCATAGGTGTATGCATAATTTCATTTTTAAACAATACTTTTTCAAAATCTTCAAAATTAATATATTGTTTTAATGTGGATGTTTTTATGCCCTTGGCGCGCTTTTTCACACCATTTTCAGTCATGATCACACACATTTTAGCTCTTAATCCTACATATTTTGAAATAATCTTGGAATTCATTTCATCTTTAAATTTCCCTAACTTCTTTTTATTTTTTTCTGAATAACAGAGATGATTTTTAGGATAATCCGAGAAATCAAAATACTGATTCATGTTTTTCATATCTTCATAAACATCATCTGTTAAGATCCTATATATGAAGGAATCAGTATCCGTGTACATCATCTTTAAGGTATTAGTAGGATATCGTTTCATCATTACATCATAATGAAAGTGATACATGACAATTTTGGATAAATCTAAAATGCACATACCGATATATATAGGTTTATTAAACAATATTCTTGATTTGTTCATATGCACTGCTGCTATGTTCTCATTGTAGATTGTGCGGTCGATGAAATTTGGTTTAGCAATGAGCTTCATCAACTTCTTACTATCAGTTACCAGCTGAATATCTTGACGATTTCTGATATTTTCCATCGTCTTACCAAAAACTGCGTTGTTTAATAATTTATAAAAATCTTTTTCAAAGTCGTTGGATGCTCCTTTTCTTAACTCTGTATTGTATTCTATATACGAACTTAGCCATGGGGATTGGTTAAATTTTAAAGCACGGTGAATTTTTTCTAGTTTTAATCCATGTTTTATAGCCTGTATTAAATTTCTATAGTGTAGAACGTAGCGGTTTCTGTTTTTTAGGGTGGAGTTGCCTAAGAAAGAGACCAGTATCAGATTCTCAAATGTGGAAAGACAAAGTAAAGTACCGTTTGTTATCCATGCAGACTTTGAATCCATCTTGGTTCCTATTAACAAATCGTCAGGAAGCACGATCAAATATCAGAGGCATGATCCGATATCGTTTTGTATACATGTTAAAGGAATTGAAGGAGTAGGCATTCCAATAACTAAACCGTACATTTATAGAGGAGCCAATGCTGCTTCTCACTTTATGGATTTTATAACAAATATAGCTGAAAAGATTGAAGAAATTTACAAAATAGTAAAACCAATGCTGATCTCATCAGAAGAAGAACAAGATTGGACTACATCCAAAACCTACTACATGTGTCAAAACGCATTTACAGAAAACAATATAAAAGTTGGAGACCACTGCCATCTAACCGGAACTTACTTAGGACCATCTTGTAATAATTATAATTTAAGACGTGTAAATCCCTCGTTTATACCTGTTATAATGCATAACTTAAGCAACTATGACGCACATTTCATAGTTAAGGAATTGGGAAGTTTCTCTGGTAGAGTTGAAGTAATACCTAACAGCGAGGAAAAATATATATCTTTCACAAAACATGTTGGTAAAATGAAATTGAGGTTTATAGACTCATACAGATTCATGCCACGAAGTTTGGATTATCTTGTAAAATCTCTATCCATGGATAAATTCAAAGAAACAAGGAAATATTACAATGATGAGGAATTAACATTAGTTACGAGGAAAGGTGTGTTTCCGTACGATTATATTGATGATTTTGAAAAGTTAAATGAAACTGAACTTCCACCAATTGAAGCTTTTTACAATAAATTGTGTAATGCCAATATCAGTGTAGAAGATTATACACACGCCCAAAACATATGGAAACACTTTAAATGTCAATCATTGGGAAACTATGCTGATGTTTACGTTAAAACTGATGTTCTTCTACTTTGTGACGTCTTCGAATCTTTCCGAAATGTTATAATGAATACCCATGAACTTGATCAAGCTCATTATTTTACTGTTCCCGGTTTGAAGTTTGATGTCAAGTTAAAGTATACTAAAATGGACATAGAGCTTTTACAGG
>NW_027109235.1:145120-159144 GCF_000696795.3 Halyomorpha halys | reverse complement strand
TCAACATGGCCTTGATTCAACGGATTTGTTGGCTGAAGAATACGTATCGCCATCTTGGTTTTGTTTTGAATCACGAAGTTATTATAAACAATGAAAATTGGTTAACTTGCTTTTTGGATAAACAAAACAAATGAATATTAATATGATACATAAAATAAAACATATCAAAAACCCTTTATACATCAAAATATACTATTTACTAAAAAAGAGCATATTACAATATATATATATTATAGTATATTATCGAATTATAAAAATAATTTTTATTTATATAAAAATAATTGTGATAATTTTGTAAATCAGTAATTCTGACCTTGTTTTTCTTGTATAATATTGGTTATAACATTTTCATCACTGTAAATAAAGATGATTCTTCACCTTTCACTGAATAAAGTCATGAAATTTTGACATTAGTAGTGCATATGATAAAAAGTGTATAGGATAAGTACTATTATCAAACAAGCATTGTAATAACAGCTGATAACTTATGTAGAAGGTAAAAATAAATTACAGTATTATTCAAGCATTCAGAGTGTTCAATTCATTTTAACTTTACTAAATATTTTAACTGGTGCCGAAACTTGGGAAAATTAAGTAAGTTGTGTTAGTGCTTGAACAAAAGAAATTTTAAGAAGTCCATAATCTCAAGACTGATGCTGTATATTGAAAGATAGGTAAGATTAGTTATAGATTATTGCTTAGATACGGTTATTGCGTTTTTGGTTAGATACTGTAGTGCCATTTATTTAATCTCAAGGTACAATCATGGTCGAACAGAGTGAACCTATGAAGCAGGCTAGTGGAAAGAACACCAATCCACCTACTGGCAATCCACTGATCGCTCAGGCGGTCAATAAAAATTCTGAGTTAATACAACTAGAATAGACAAGAGTGAAGACGGCTACCACCACATACTTAAAAAATGCTGTTTCAGAGTTAGAAAGATCCGGTGGAGAATTAGGGCACCTTAACCATTTTTTAAAGAGAGGAAATCAGATTCATAATCTGATAGAGGCAAGAATCGAAGTAGGATTGGTGGATGCTCTAGATGCCACGGAATTAAGGGCCTCTTTGATAGAAAGGGTAAAACGGGATGTGTTAAATAGCATGCAAGTGGATGAGCTAACTTCGTGGGATGAGGTTACTAAAAGACTGCAAAAGGCATACGGAGGAGGACGCTAGACGCCAGAAGAGGACGTTTATCTTCTCTTCACAGAAGTGAGAAAGTCCGGACAATCAGATTACAGTTTTGCTGAAAATATGCTGAATAAATATACAGCCATCTCCGAAAAACTAATGAAGACTGTAGGACAGACGGAAGCATCACAGCAGCTAGCTAGATTTTTGACAAAATTTTGAAGGTACAATTAGGACGGAACTTGATCGTACGAGAAAAATTAGCTGTGGAAAAATCCTTCATCGAATGTGTTCGTGACATTATGGACAAAGAGGCCAGAGAGGAGGAAGGAGATATTCAGCAGTGGAGGCAGGTACCTTTTAGGAATAGGAGAAATTACAAGGCGCAATTCGACTTCAGGCCAAAACTTCCTCGATTACCCAAGGTCGAATATAGAAAAAGAGATGGCAGAGACGTGCAACAGAGCAGTAAACCTCGAGGACCCAAAAAAGAGGAAGCTCGTAGGTGTTATGAATGTAATCGTCAAGGCCATATTGCAGCAAACTGTCCTTGGGTCAAGTGCTTTGAATGTGGGAACAAGGGTCATATCGCAAGGGCATGTCCCTGGATTTACTGACAGAACTCAGCCCTAGAACCATTGAAAGTGAACCCTCACAGAACAAGACGTCACTTGGATGTTCCAACTTCAAGTTCTGAGGAATATTCAGATAATAGTTCAAGTGATGAATAAGGTATGCGATGTTCTGGATAAGGTCGGTTTTCAGATGCAGGGTAGCCGGGAACGCTGGAAAATGAACCTGGGAACTAAAGATTATCATGGGAGACTAAAAACTAATGGAAATGAGCATCACGTAGATACCCATAGTACAGGTACCCAATGTCGAGTTACTACTGTTTGAATTTACAGATATATTTTACAGGAAGGGTTGCCCACTACCGGCCAATGAGAAGACCAAACATGAAATAACTCTTAAAGAAAACAAAGTTTCCTATACAAAGGACGGAGATACCCGCAGTCAATGACAGCAATAATGAATGAACAAATAAGTGAACTACTTCGTCTAGGGATTATACGTCATAGTACCTCACTGTTCAGTAGCCCCTTGTGGATTGTCGAGAAAAAGAAGTGGGATTCAGAGGCTGACCCCTTGTTTCGCCTAGTGATCGATTATAGAAAACTTAACGAGAACACTAGAGGAACGGTATCCCCTTCCCAGACTTGAAGTTATGTTAGATCACTTAGCGGGAGCCCGTGTTTTTTCAACCCTTGATCTCAAATCCGGTTACCATCAAGTTAAGATGCGGGAGGAGGATATAGAAAAGACAGCATTCATGTTTGGCAGAGGGCATTATGAATTTACTCAAATGCCATTTGGGCTTAAGAATGCACCTCTTACATTCCAGTGATTGATGGATGAGTTTTTTCGCGGGCTAGGAGAAGACTTGCCAAATCTACATGGATGACCTTACAGTTTTTAATCCTTCTTCATCATGTCATATAGCCCACCTTAAAGCTGTATTTGAACATATTCGGGAATTTGGATTAAGGTTGTCAAAGGAAAAATCCCATTTTTTTCAGGAGGAAATACAATTTTTTGGACATCTCTTATCCGAACTAGGGCCCAAACCAGATCCGACCAGGGTAGAAGCCATAGTGCAAGTTAATCCACCTGTTAACCACAAAGAACTTAAGAGTTTTCTTGGGATGATAAATTACTATCAAAAATTTCTTCCGAACACAGCTGATATAATTGCGCCAGTCATGCAGCTCTTAAAAAAGGGTCGGTCCTTTAACTTTACTAAGAACATATGGAGTGTTTCCATAGGTGCAAGAAAGCTCTAATTGCGGAACTGGTGCTAGCATTCCCAGACTTTCAAGATGAATTTATATTGACAACGGATGCTAGTGAAAGGGCGCTTGGGGCAGTCTTATTGCAAGAATCAGATATTGGAGATAGGCCGGCTTTTGCCAGCAGACAGCTGTCAGATGCTGAGTCTAAATATAGCGTGCTGGAGCGCGAACTGTTAGCCATCGTCTGGGCAATCGACCATTTTCGCCCGTATTTGTTTGGTAGGCATTTTACTCTACGTATCGATCATAAACCGTTACTTTAGACAGACGGCCTTAAAGAGTCATCAGATAGAGTCGGACACTGGAAAGAAAAGCTGGGTACTTCGACTTTCAAATTATCCACCAAAAAGTCCCCCCGAGAACCCACCATACACAACTCAACGAAACTGATACCATAGTGAACCAACATAAGTGGCAGATTATTTGAAAAACAAAAACGGAAGGTACATTATGAACAGAACATACTAGGTTTGACAACCACAATATTGTAACTGTATGGACCATTCCCTTGGTTGTACCGGAAGATGTCATCCGCATAATCAATGATTTAACTAAACGTTGCAAAACATATTACATGTACGCTGGAAATAAAACCATCTTAGATCCTATTAGGCACCTGTTAGGAACATAAAGGATTGGAGCTGATAGAAACATCATTTTATGTTCTAAGATCATGGAAACTATAAAAGATCCTGAGTGCCAAAAAGAGTTCCATGAAGCTACCATGAAAGAAAAACTAACCATCGTGGGATACCTGAAACTCTGGCCGCATTGCGTTGCAGGTATTACTGGCACCACATGCGTCGTTCGATTAAGGATGTTTTGCAAGCATGTACTGTATGTCACCCCGCCAAATATGATAGACATCCTATTAAATCCATCCAGAAATCACTCATACCCCAAATTCGCAGCTATTAGACATGTAGGTTGACATTTTTACTTGGGAGGGTTCACATTGGCTAACCTTGTTAGACAACTTTAGTAAATTAGCTATGATATATTCCTTGCCAATTAAAACATCTGACGCCATTTGGGAGAGTATGTTTGCCTGGATGTCGTGCTATGGGGTACTGCAAACCATTACATCCGACTGGGAGGGAATTTCGAAACGCTCGTACCAGCACAGAATGTTGCAAGTTGAATATAAAATGGCATTTCAATTCCCTCTGGAAACCACAAGGGCGCAGGTCCGTTGAACGCCTTCACAATACTCTAGGGGAACATATTCAGTTGTTCCAATTACATAACCATGGGACTAGGAGCTACCACAGCAATGCCTAGAGTGGTGTTGGCATACAATAACACAATTCATTCTGCCACAGGGCTTACACCATTCGAAGTTGTATTCGGTCACCCGGAACGAAGAAGGGGAGATTTGCTCACAACGGCATACACGCATCTAAGAGATGCTGTCGTTCACAAGCGTAAGCAACTAGCCAACATTTCCCAGCTGGTGCACTCCAGACTTCTCAAAGAAAAACTTTCCAGGGCAAATCGCATTTTCTTGGCGGTTCCAGATGATTAAAACAAAGTATCATTGGGTATGATGGTATATTCTCAACCATCGTCCGACCATCGCAAGGGGGGTCAGCCATATGAAGGGGATTTCAAAGTGGTAGTGCTACGTACACAACATAGTTTCCATTCAGGAGATAACTGGTGCTCAGAGGGTTAGGCATACCCTCTTACGGCACCTTTGCATCCCTCTCGATCCAGGCATTTAAAATCATAATTTTTTTCTCCCTTTCTTTTAGTCTAATTAGCTCTGTTATTTTGTAATATGATTTTCTTCCCGTTATTATAATGTGTATATATAGTAGGCTTTATAGCTTTTTTTTTTTTTTGTTTTTCGTGTTCTTTTTGTACATTTTAACTTAAGGATTCATTCTTTAGTTACTTTATTGTGTTATATAAATAAATAAAAATAATAATAATAATAATAAAAATAAAATAATTTAATGAATAAATAAGTTAAAACACACAAATTGACAGGTCCGCCTACTAAAATAAATAAATAAAACAATGAATAAACTAGAGCTAATTCCCATGCAGGTGATAATGTATTATCCCCAGGGAGTCCAAAATAATATTTTCTGCCAAGATCGCAATATCCACAATGCTAACACCTATTCCTTTAAGAAGTTCCTTGTTCTATCTGGTATTGTTCCGCGAGATCCAAACCAGAGGCCTCTCACGATGAACTCTCTCTCCCCGAAGGTCTGGAAGAATTTTTCCTTAAGGAAAGGGATGCATTTTTCATATATTTCCTTTTTTTCCCTTTCCACTCCACCTTCCTGTTCGAGGTCATTACTCTCAAATCTTATCATCGGATCCAAGACCAGAGCTGTGCCACCAACTTTTGTAAATGCGACTATATCGGTGTATCTTGTATCGTGGATCCGTCGGTGTCAACGCAATGAACCTCCTCAAAGCAGGTGAAGTCTTTATCAATTCTTCTTTGACCCTGTGGTGCCAGCGTGTTATAAGGAGGGAGTTGTTGGGGCATTTTCCCAGCACATGGGCTGGTGCTTCAGACTCTCTGCCGTATTTGCGACAGAGGGACCCAACTTCTGCTTGCTGTGCACTGGCCCCTGGGACTCCACGCAGGGGTGCGTAGTTGATATTTAGTTTCAGGGCATTCGCCCATTCTGACCCTGAGAGTACCTGCTTGTCACATACATATTCCATTATTCTAAAGCATTCTCATGCAACGACTACCGTAGAGCTCCCACACTTTAGTAGCCCTGATCCACCCCCGGTCTATCGGCACATGCCGAGATTTCGGCTTCGTAATTGAATGTAGACTGGAATAGGGCATCCGGAACATTTGATGGTTGCTGGGCAATGGACCAATGCTGCACATTATATCAATATAAAGATGATTCTTCATCTTCGCTGAATAAAGTCATGAAATTTTGACATTGAATAAAATAATATAAATGGATTCTGATAAATGATCAAGTCTTGATTATAAATATAGATACACCAAATTGCAAGGATAGCACCAGAACTGGTGATGATTATAGAGCAAGGAAATTTCAATATTGGGTCTACAATATGTAAAAAATGTTTTATTGATCCGGTTTTTATGAATATAATCCCTAACCACTTACTTTTGGGGAAGAAAAATGTTTAGAAAACTCTATGTTTTTGGAAATAGAGTATTGTATAAAATATTTGGGTCCAAGAAAGATGAATTAACTAGAGAAAAGATTAATTTTTATTGCCTAAATGGGCCTTTACCCGGTAAATGTAACTGATGTTATAGATCATTGTAATTATAATGGGATCATAAACTTAGGCTTGATAAGTAATGAATAACTTGAAAAGTAATTGGTAATTTCCTGAAAAATACATGGACCTGATGGGAGGTTGGTGTTACTTTGATTTATTGGCAGCTGTAGCACTCGCTGATCCTATGTGCGAGATAATATTGCTGCCAACACTGCGTATGTTAAAAATGGTCAGGTAAGGGGAGAAAAAAAAGAGATTAATATTAAGTCTATTTTGTTTGCAATGGAGTTAGGTGTTGAGAGTTATGTAAGTAAAATTCTTTTGTAGTATCAGGATTTAATCTCTTGATTTGTTAAGCTTAATTATTATTACTATTTTGTAAAAACAAAATGAAAAATACCTACAGTAATACTGTAAAATGGTGTGATATTATGGCAGATTGGATAAGAATATAACTACATGTGATTCAACAAATAAGTACTCTCTTGTTAAAAGATCGTCCGGTTGCAGTCAAATAAAAACTCAAATAGTGATTAAACTATTTATATTGAGCTAACGTACCACATTGTAGTGCTTCATCAGGGCTAAAAAAAGATACAAACACTTAAATGGTATAAGCATAAACGAAAAATTAAATAAGAATAATAAAAGGTATATAGACAATTAATGGAAAAAAAATAATCACGGATAAAAAGAAGAAATATAAAATAAAGTACAAACTAAGAGATGGAAAAAAGGGGATAAGAATAAAATATACGTACCTTTCAGACTGGAAGTCAGAATGAAAGTGGACTGCTATTGACAGGATGTGTAGAGAAGATTGGTGATTGAGTTATAGTACATTATATTTGAAAATAATTTTAAGGTAAACAGTATAGAAAATATTAAAAATAGGCAAACATTAAATGATAATATACATAATAGGGGGAAGAAATTATATTAATTTTTTAAAAATAAATATACAAGGATTAAATACATAAAAGAAATGAAGTTGAAAGAATGAATACATAAATATAATATGATGAAGAAAAGACAATAGAAAATAAATAGGGGTACAGAGGTGTGTAAATTGTATAATAGAAACATTAATAATTATAAAGTAATTAATGTAAGTATACTAAAGTTGGAAGTAACATATAAATATAAATTAAAAATAAGATATACAAGTACAAAAGAAAAAGAATGGATATTAATTATAAGATATAAAGTGATAAAATTAAGTATGAGGGTGAGAATTTAAAAAATAAAACCAGATAAAAGACATGACAGGAAAGTGGGCTTCTGAAATGCTGAACGTAAAGAAAAGAAGATTTATGGGGATTTTATAAGGTTTAAGAAGTGTTGGTATGTCAGGGGGATGCAGTCTCTCTTGACTTTATGATTTATGGAATTCTCTGTTAAATTTATATGGATGGATTCCGAGATGAGGTATTTTTTATGGTTGGGGACAGTTGCAAGAATTGAAGTTAAAAGAATGATTGAGGTTTAAAGTGTGTTCTGACAATTTAGAGGCAAAAGGGTTACAGGAGTTGATCGAAGTTTTGTGCTGGGAAATACGGTTTTTAAGTTGATTCTTAGTTTTGCCGATATAGAAGGAATTTATAACATGAGGTAGAACAAGGAATCCAGTAAACTACATTGGAACAGTATAAAAAAGGAATAGGGTTTTTTAAATTGGGAAAAAGATAAGAAATTTTGTTGTGGGACTTCAAGCCAAGACGTAGGGTGGGAATAGTGGATCTTAAGGATTTTTGGATATTGTCAAAAAGAATGGGGAAGGGACCTGTAAAAGAGATGGAGTAGATGTAGAAGAGTTGAGATAGGAGGAACTTGAGTTGCAGGGTTAAAGGTAAGAATCTATGAGTTTGTTCGTCACTTCATGTGGGGAAATTGTTGTTAAATAGGATCTGCTTAATACGTTGTATTTTGATCTGGTGATATCGAGGGTCAGAAAGAGAAAGGGATTGGTGGATAAGGTTCTTACCAACATTTATTATTTGGTGATAATGGTGTTGAGAAAAGAAGTTGAGCAGTCTTCCAGAATAGGTAGGTTTGGTATAACAATCAGTGGATGGGGAGCCATTAGGATTTCTGATAATAAGTAGGTCAAAAAAGGGAGGGAATGGTCAAATTCATGTTCAACTGTAAACTGAAGACGAAGGTGGTAGGAGTTAAAGGCTAATAGGTTTTCGGGGATTCTGTCAGGATTGAGGACAAGGAAGAGATCGTCAACGTACTTCTTAATGGAAATTAAGTCTTGAGAAAATAGAAGTATTATGAAGTCGAGTAGGTCAATAAGAACAATATTAAAAATAACAGTAGTAAGGCAATTACCCATGGCAAGTCTGCTAATCTGGTATTAAAATTTATCATGAAAGGTCAGGCAACCAGAATTACAACAAAGTTCTAAAGCTGAAAGAAATGAGGTCAGGTTAAGTGTGGTATGAGATTGAATAATAGTCCAATTCTTCTCAACGACATGAAGGGCTTTATCAATGGGGATGTTAGTAAAAAGGCTTTTGGCATCAAATGAGGTTAAGATAAAGTTGTACGGTATGTTGAAGAATTGTAATAGTTTTTTAAGGTGGAAGGAATTACGGATATTATAAGGGTTATATCAATATCAATATATTATGGCTAAAAATTTGAAGGATAGGAAGAAGAAATTTGCTAAGTTTAGAAGAGGGAGCATTGATATTAGAAGTAATGGAGTGAAGGGGGTTTCCAGGTTTACTATCAGTTTATGGATTGTAGGGAGTTCGTGTAAGTGGCTAAGAATTATAATAAAAGAGGTTAAAGTAAGTGTGGCAGTTAACCTGATTGGTCTCAAGAAGGTTCCTTAGGAGTAGGTTAAATTGGAGCAGAAGTGGGCGGATTGGGTCTCATGTGATTGGTTTGTTGTTGTACATTAGCTTAATATAAATAGTTTAATCACTATTTATAGTATTAATAAATACTATATGGGGGAGTCTTTGGGGATCTCGAGGCGAAATTAAAACGTTTGATAAATTTCTGTGTACGATTCATCTTCGGAATCCCTAGGGACGCCTCTGTTTCCCGTTTTTATGCAGAGTTGAAGTGGCTTTATCCTTCCTACCGTCGTAAGGATTTTTTTATTTATTCATTTTTTTTTTTTTTTTTTTTTTTTTTTTTTTTTTTTTTTTTTTTTTATTGTTCAACTGATAAAACTGAGAAAGTAACCTATAATTATTTTTTATAATGACTGTTTATATTTCTTTGTATTTTTTGTTTAAGTATCTCCTCGTCCCAGAATAAATAAAGTATTATTATTATTATTTGAGTTTTTACTTGATGGCACCTGAACCATCTTCCTTTTATTATTACACACGGTCAATCAGCGATCTTCCTGTGCTGTCTTGTTACTGAAGTTATTAGTTTTCTTGTTTACAATTGGTCTGTGATAAACAGGAAAACTTAATTTTTTTTAAAATTTAAATTAATACATTTTAATGAAAGTTTTTGTCAATTTTTTTTTATTTTTTGAGACATATATAAATCTAATTCAATTTCTGATATTAATAAAATAATTAAATAAATATTCTTGCTTTATTTTTATAAAAAACTTAAATGCATGGATTACATTATCTACTTGTTTAGTTAATAAAATTTGCTTAGATTTGTTAAATAGAGTTGCTAAAATTTTTTATTGGTCTATAAAACTTCATTAAAAAAAAAAACATTTATTTTTTCAGTATATATTTAATAAGCTTCTTATTATACCACTACTTATATATTTGGGTAACAACTTGTTTACTTGGCTTAAGAGATATTATGCCTTATATTTTTTCCATACTTTTTATTGATTCTCTGAATTTCTACTGTATTATTTGAAATTTCATATTTTATACATTATAAAAAGCCTAAAATTACAAATATTTTACTTTAAGGCCTCCCCTATTTGAGGGAATAATGAACAAACTTCCCATTTCATTTTGAAAATTTAAAAAAAAAATGAATTAATAAATTTCAGTAAAATAAAATTTGTATGTTTTTTTTATTTTTCAGATCTTAATGAAAACAATGCCTACCTCCATGTTCAGACTCCTCACAGGACAAGAAACCCCTGTTTATATTTAAATTATGACTAATGCATATGTTTCCCAAAAATTATAGGTGGAAGATTGCTAAAACAGTGCTTCTTTCCCCTTGAATAAATGTTACAGTAAATATATTTTTGCTGATGTGAGCATTTGGTGAACATTGATTACTTGCCATTTACTCGTATTTTTCAAACTCGAATTGAAAGAAATTTGTCCTGAGGCATGTTGCTAGTTTTGAATTTTTACCATTTTAATTTAATTTATAAATTAATACAATTTGTAATAATTATTATAAGAAATATTCTAAATATTTTTTGTGCTGAATGTTTTGTTTGTATGTATTTGCTTTCCTGATATATTTTTTTAAAAATTTCAATGAGGAAAGTTTTTCCATTCAATATCGTCCTGAGTATTTTCCTAAGTTACTGTGTGTACTGAATGTATTTTTGCCCCTAATAAAAAGCATTATTATTTTTTCAGATTAAGAAAATTTTTTTTTTTCTTAGGGGTTTGAAAATATTTTCCAATTTATTTTCTGCTATATTTCCAATAATGTGTATTTTTTAAACTAATCTAAAGATATACCTTTGCGTTATACATTATTGAGTTTTAGTTTTGATATTTTAAATTATTTCATTAAATATATTAAATATTTTCTACGATTTAGAACTTTACCTGTTTTATTTAAAAACTATTTTCAGTTTTTGAATAATGAATCTTTTCTTCTGATGTCAAATACATGCAGTTTATTGGGAACAAAATATTTTTTTCTGTTGTTTTGGAAGTAATAATCCATGTTAATGTTTAACATGATAATACTAAAATTTATAAATCATTATGAATGGTGAATATGGGATCAAAATTTCGAAGCATATGCTTCTTGAAATTGGTCACTTATTTTCTATGTGGATTAAGAAACATATTTTGAGAGTTTTTCCACGTAAGTAGACAAAAATATTAAATCTTCATGATTTCGATAGCTTAAGGGTAAAGAAACTCTTTTTGAAAAGGTGAAATCATGAAATTGCATTATTGTATATTTGTTGGACTTGAGTGCCTATTTATTATAAATAGACTGGTGTGTGATGAAATATTTTCTAGTCAAGTTTTTTGTCAAAAGACTTTTTCCATGAACTTGTAAGTTATGACATTTTTTATAATACTCAATAAGAGGAAATGCCATTAAAATGGCTTTTGTGATCTATTATGACAATGTTTTTTTGTGAAAATATCTGTGCATTATAAGAAATGATTCTTATTTTAAATGTGAATATAGATTGTATTCCAAGCATCTATGTGGCATATATATAATTAGAAATATTTAACTTTGATTTAATTTTATATTATTTTATTATTTTTTAGATGGGGCAGAATCTAAATTACATTTTGAAATAATAAAATTAAATAATGTAATAACTACTGTTTTTGATAAAGAACAAAAGTATAAATACATTCTTTTTGTTAATGAAAGTAAATATAGGTTATAAAATATTACACGTAGAATCATTATTTTTCGTACAAACACAATATCTTTCTTTTTTCAATTCAATATAGAGTTGCTACTAAGTAAATATTGGTTTAATACTTCTTATTATTTTGTATATATTGAAAGTTATTGTATAGCTGGCTAGTAATTTCAAATTAATTAAATCTAAGTATGTTAGAAATTGTTTAATTCAAGACATAACTCCAGTATTTTATTTTCTCCTGTTGTTATCCTGTCATAAATTTTGCTAGTATTTTTCATATAAAAAAAAATTAAATAAAATTTGAAACGTTGCTATAAAAAATATTTGTGTATAATTATGCTTGCTTTAAACTTTAATCTTAAAGTATTCGAATGTTTGCAATTTTTTTTTTAAATTATTGTTTGTAGCATAAAATTACCAATTATTCTTGGGTTTTTTCGTTTTTTTTATTGACAGTTTATTTATTATTCAAATGTTTTAATTATCTTATTCTTATGAAGAATAATAGAGTGTTTCCTATACTTAATATTTCATGTAATTAGTAACATTGTTTTGATGAATATTTAAAATAAATAATTATTTTTTGGGGAATGATTAAGCTTCTCAAGTTATTTGTATGTTTCCTAAATTGTTGGACATGACATTCCATTATTCTATCAACAACATTAAATAGACAAATAGATAGTCAAGAGTAATGTTTTCTTTCTTTTTTTCCTTTTAACGTATCATATTATAATAGGTGAAAAAAAAAAAGAATATCATTAAAAAACACCAAAACATGTTCCTGTTATATAAAATTTTGTTGACGAAACATTTCTCATAATTATACAAAAAAAAACTAGTGTATTTAAAATGTTAAATGTGAAGGGATAAAGCCGTTAATAAATTAATATCAAAGCTATTAACTGCTGATTTAAATGCATTAAATTTCCTACATGACAATATTTATTGATTCATTATGTACTATACTTTTTGAAAAGCTATATTATTTTATTTTTTATCTGAAAATGATGAATGAAATTTATTGTAAAAATGTTTTGAAGATAAGAATTTTGTTGGAATCATCCTTTTTTATCTAATTCACCATCACTTATTTCATTACTTTACATATGTTTAAAATTACATTTTTTTAGAACATAATAGAAGATTAGTATGACCCTATCCTATTAGAGCTTGGTTAAATAAAAAGTGGATTGTTTCTCAAAGCCTAGGATTGTCTAACAGAATATGGACAAGTTTAAAGGCTGTCACTGCTAAGCATGCCTCTGTTTGATTTTTTTTTACCGAATTCATTACCATTTTTTCTCAAGTTAGAAACTACTTGTGTTTTAATGTTTTTTATTGATCAGCCTCTCCACCAGCTCCTTCTGATATAAAGAATATATCCATTTTAAGAGTCATTTTGCATTTATCCTTCTCACGATTCTGTTTTAATATTAAATTATTTGTTAATTTTTATTTTCTTTAAATAGTTTTTGATTATGTTGAATATATTATCAGGGTAAAAAATCATTTTTTCTTCCTTGTTTTTCTAGTCATGTAATTATCTGTATTCATGAATAATAATATTTGTTAATTATTTTTCTGTTTTTTTTATCTTATTAACATCTAATAGTAACAGTCTGGGTGATAATTTTTTATTTATTCAAATAAACTTAATTACAATATTCTTGTATGCAATTAAGGTTTATTTTATGTTATAATTCTACCATTTGATTTTTTTTACTTATTGCCATCTGATTTTCATATTTAAAAATCAATGTAATATGCCACAGTCAACCCTTAACTTGGCAAGAATAAACCTGCTGAATTTTTTAAATAATCTTTGATATTTTCCAGTTAGTTTTTATATTAGAGAGCAGAGAAATAAAAAAAAAATTTTGTTTTCAAATACATACAATTTTATGATAAGGTACCGTTTATGGTACCTTGCCAGGTTCTGAAGGTCAAAGAGGGAAGTAAAAAAAAGATTTTTTTTCCTCCATTTTTAATTATTTCTTTGAATCATAGTATTAATGAAACAGATTAAGAGAAACGATAAACCACATGAAACCCATATATATATATTTTTGTTAATAATAATAAAAAATATTTTTATTTAAAAATTTATATGGAAACAAGGTGGAAAAGGGGGATTTGAGCTTTTTAAATGATTTATTTTTTTAATATGCTTGAGATAGTCAGTATTCTAGTAAGTTTAGAGATATCTCAGATGGCTGAACTAGATTGTTACTACATTTAATAGATTTAAACTACATTGTAAAAAAAAC
>NW_027109235.1:130862-145070 GCF_000696795.3 Halyomorpha halys | reverse complement strand
TGTTTTTTTACATGAAAAATGAATAAAACGTGCTGAGAGAGTGCCTAAACAAAACCAAACTCGACCTCCAACACCTGGCAGGGTACAATGTACAGTGTTATCTCATTTAAATTATGATTTTCTCATCAGATAAATGCAAAATTCTATTTTCATTATTGTACAAACAAAATGTATGATATAATGCACCAAACATAATAAAGTAAAACAGAAACAGTACCTAATAAGTCCCTGAAGCAATATAATGAAACTTACTTTTCCACTTTGTAACACCTTGATTCTTCTTGTTCAGGACTCGAGCAAGGTATTAGGTGTATACTTGGTCAGGTGAGGTTCCATTGCAAACTATGGTACCAACTCCATAATTAAGTTTTGTACATGGTGAAAAAGAAAGGAAACAAAAATATTCTTCCAGAAGTTGGGAAAAAATTCACAAAACCGTGTTATTAAGGAACTATGTAGTTCCTTGCCAAGTGTAAAGTAAATTGTTTTTGTACGGTATCTAAGGTACTTTAACGTACTTTATTGTTCACTGTTATTTCAAATGAATTTTCACAATAAAAATAGCTTAATAATTAAAATTTAATTTTAAATTGGATGATAGTCTTGAGTCATTAGTTAGTAAAACTTAAGCATGTTGTTTCTGTAAGTACATGATAGTGATCCATTAAAAAATAAAAAATAAAAGAAGATTAATATAAAATCTGATCAGGGAGGGATATATATTGTTACCGAAAGGTTTTTTTTTTATATAATAGCATGTATAATTTATGCTTCCTTGAATTAATTTAATTCTATATTTTAAATTACACACACCATTCTTATACATTATATTAGAACTATTATTTATGTTACTTCAAAGTTTCTTTTTCTTTTGTTTATTACTTTCTAAATTATCCAATTGTCCATTTTATTTTAGAACATTCTATGATCTGATAAAAGAGCTGGTTCAAACTAATTGATTACAATTTTCTTTAAATTTTCATTTTTATGTTTATGAAATGTTTATGAAATTCTTTGAGTATAGCAGGCAGTTGTTAAACAATTAAATTGAGAAGAAGTTGTAAGGTCATTATTATTATCGAAATGGAAGAAATGTTTTTAAATGGTTTAAAAAAATGAAAATCTGTTCAGAATCTTTAATTCATTTCTAAAAATAAATATTAATGTAAAGGTTTAATGGATAAAAATTGAGAAGTTTATTATTTTGTTTAAATCCATGGGAGTATAGCTTTTATTTAGACAGAGTAATACCATTTCAATAAAATAACTACAAAAATGCCTTAATGTTGAATATATATATGTTTTGAATTTATTTGAATTTAGAAAGTGCTTTAAGCTGCCTGATAACCTTAATATTAAATTACACCTATTATAATTTATGTATGAAAGGTTTATTACTAAATGTGAGAGAATGTAATAATTTTTATAAATACAGTATAATTATTATTCAAATAAATTTCTAATATAGCTTTTGTGTGGATTAAAATTAATAAATTCAGTGTAAACCTCAATTACATAGGCTTTAGTTTGGCTCTACTCGTTTTCCCTGTAATTTTATTTTGTTATTGGTTTATAAAAATGGTCAACTTTTGTTTTTTTTATTTAATGATTCCAGAAAAACTTGTTTTGGGTATGTAAAAAGAAAAAATATGAAATTGTTTTTTATAAATATACTTAGTGAAGTTATGACTTTTTTTTTTGTAAATTGAGTCATGGTTGTCTGACAATCACAAATGTCTCATTAACAAAACTAATTGCTAAAGTTATTTTTTTATTATTAATCAATCTTTAAGTAAGAAAAAATAAATGAGTAAACTCATGAACTTTGTCTGATTCAAAATAAGAAAATTTGGCTATTATTTATAAATAATTTATTACTATGATTAATTCAATTTTATTTGCTCTACATATTTTTAAATATTATAATTCAAAATCTCATATCGCCAAAGTGTATTTCTTACATTAGTATTAACAGGTCTTCCCATAATTCAATATTTATATCAATTTTAAAATAACTCTGATTGTAAAAGAATGACTAGAAAAATGTTGAAAGTGAGGGAAATATTTTGAGAAAAGGTTTGTTTTTCTCTTAAACTTCGTTTTTTATCTCATTTTCTTGTTTTCATGTGTTTTCTTTTAATATATTTTTCTCTTTAATTTTGGTAACCTACAAATTTCAATCTATATTTCAAAATTGTTTAACTCCTGTAGGTATTCTCAAGTTAAAATATTAGCAAAAAATTATTATTTAAATGCTATCAGTAAGTTAAACATTTTTCAAAGTGTTTTCTGATCGATTAATTAGTTAGTTAGGAGTTGAGTCAGGGAAATGTATTAGTATTGAATGGTCTGAAGCTCATGATCTTATATTATTTTAACCTACCACTTTGTTTTCTCAGCTTAGCAATTTTCTCATTTCAAGGAATCAGTGAGTATCCTTCAGTACAAATCTAATATGATTTATCAGTTTCACTATTATATCATATGCAATGATCTATTGTTTATCTTAAAATGTTAAAAAGGACTACAGTTTAAAGTCTATTAAGAAAATATTATTTTATAGCTTAATAGTTTTCCTGCTTAAATAGCAATGATCTCCTTGAAGAATGCTTTTGATCTCTTTATCTCTATTCATGATTTTTTTTTTTTTTTTTTTATTGATCAGAATAGGAAATCGTATGTACATCTTTGAATGTTATGGTATAATTAAGTATTTACTTCTTAAATTCACTTGAAAGGAGGATAATTTTAGAACATTTTTACTGGTATAGACTTATTATTTATAGTTAACATTAAAAGATTTTTGTAGTAGTGATGATTTAAACATGTTAGAATTAGCCAAACCAAATGATGTTCTGTAAACATTCTCCACTATATATTATTAGTTAATGATTCGAGAAGTTTGTTGGGGAGTGTGGTCAGCAAAGAACAACATAAATAAACAAAACCATATTTATTTATTTTATGCCGACGTTTCGACCTGAGTTTCAGGTCTTCATCAGGGCTATAGAACAAAAGAGATAACAACAACATTTAGAGAAACATAAAATTGAAAAGGAATAGAATACAAACAAATTCGGTTATACAAAATATTGAATTGAATCATAAATGATAAAAAATTGATAACTGATAATTGAATAGTAACAAAAATTAAATTGATTGATAATCATGGAATTAGATGGTAGTAGATTGAAAACAGTGACAGATGAAATATAGTATCATGTAGGTAAGAAGATATGCAAGTAGTGTCTAAAAAACTGAAAAAATAAATAAATAAATTGAATCTACAAATTGAACAATATGACAAACAATGAAAAATAGTGAGTGGCTTATATTCAGATATATTTTATATTTATATTCAGATATAAGCCACTCACTATTTTTCATTGTTTGTCATATTGTTCAACTTGTAGATTCAATTTATTTATTTTTTCAGTTTTTTAGACACTACTTGCATATTTTCTTACCTACATGATATTATATTTCATCTTTCACTGTTTTCAATCTACTACCATCTAATTCCATGATTATCATTCAATTTAATTTTTGTTACTATTCAATTATCAGTTATCAATTTTTTATCATTTATAATTCAATTCAATATTTTGTATAATTCCGAATTTGTTTGTATACTATTCCTTTTCAATTTTATGTTTCTCTAAATGTTGTTGTTATCTCTTTTGTTCTATAGCCCTGATGAAGACCTGAAACTCAGGTCGAAACGTCGGCATAAAATAAATAAATATGGTTTTGTTTATTTATGTTGTTCTTGGCTGACCGCACCCCCCAACAAACTTCTCCAATCATTAATCTATGGTCAACTATCTACAGCTCATTATATTATTAGTTATTCTAAAATTATTAGAAATTTCACGTGGATCATACTGATCACACTATATTTCCTATGAACATTTTGCCTTTCAGAAAAACTTTTGTTAAGTATAACTAATAAAGTTTATAAATTCAATCAGGCAACAATTGTGGTTTTAGTTTGTATTGAATTCTTCAGTGAGAAGTAAGATAGGTTCTGATTATCAATTATCAGAAATTATCTATACTGTTTCTGTCCTTTTCTTTTATGTAAGTGTTTTTCTTAAATAAGTTATGAAATTAAAATTACTGCATCATTAGAACTTCCTAGACTTGACAACACATTGCCAACTCATGTAAAATGGACTATATGGTACATAAAAGATTAGATTTGCCAGTTAATTTTCTCCTGTATGTTGACAGGCCTTAGCTATCCTCGAATGGACACCTCAGTTTGTTTACTTGTCATTTTTTTTTTTAGTCATAAAACCCTTGGTTCATCAAGACCTCCGAATATCTCATTAGCTGACACTGTTCTTGTTTTTAATATCAATGATTATTTTTTTATATTTCCACATCTTTGAAGCGTAGAGTGTAGCACTTTCCTGTACCCTTTGTATTATTAGTTATTCTCTATCACTAGTATTAATCATATTCATAGCCTTCATTTTTAATAATGAGGTTTTTCTAATACTCCAGATTTGTAGGAATATTGAAAGACTGTGATTACTTTCAAATAAAGCTCTTTAGTGATAACTATTATTATGAAGTTTTGAAATACAGAGAAAGTGCTCATATAAATTTTCAATACCACATAAAACAAACATGCTAAAAATCGGTACTACCAAACATAGATGCAGTTTAAAAATATTTTATATTAATTATGAATAATTTACTTCAATATTTGCTATTAATTTTATATCTATAATTTTTGAGCTCCATCTTCTTTTAATTATCTTCATTTTTTATAATGACACAGATGAACTTTTTGGAATGTGATTTGGGATCTATGATGAATGGTAAAGGAACTGTGAACCTCAAGTTGACATAAATGTTCATTTTTACTTTTAATCTATATTTCTGTGATTTTTAAAAAATTTAAAGGGTTGTTAGTTTATTATTTTATGTTTTTATATTATTATCTAGTTGTTTTGGTTACCCAATTTTATTAATAATTTATTCATTAGGTTATTTTATGTTTATGATTCCTTACCAGGATGTTTAAATTACACGTATCCTTATATATGTATGCAGATATAAGTTTATTACTTATAAAATTTTGATGTGTATAATATTTGTAATAATTATACCATATGTTTAATTTGCTTTCATATTTAGATATATTCTCTATTCCTAAAATTTTTAATTGTAATTATTCCCAACATTGTTTTATTTTTATAAATAGATTAAACTTAACAAATTAAAGTATAATTTTATTACAATTACTTGTTTGCATTAGTTTAATGTATTCTTCATGCTATTTTCATTTTTATCACATTCCATATCAAATTGATTAATGATTGCAATAAATTATTAATATTTTTTTGAAAAATAATTTAATCTTTATGATGAAAATAATATTGTTATTATTACAAATATGAATGAAATGTAGTTAAATTATCTATCAAGATTTTTATAGGAAAGTCTTATTAAATGCATTTCATTTATATCTAGCTATAATGTTTTCTTTAGTATCTACTTTTTGGTTTTAAAAAATCTATCAGAGTATGTGTATTAAGTAAAAACTGACCAGGCTAACTCAAATCTAGTCTTTATTGCATCTATGAAAAGGATTATATTGTATTTTTCTTGTAAGGTTTATCCATTGGAAAATAATGTTTAAGTTGTTAAAAATCCCCCTTTACTACAAATTCAATTAAATCATTCAGATTATCTGCTGAACTGAGTGAATTTTCATTATATCATATCATGAATTTGTTTTTGAAAAATAAAAATTATTTTGCATTATAACTTTAATTAAGTTATTTTTCATTTATTGGTAATAATTGTTTGTTATTTTATTTTAGTGATTTATTTATGTATAAATATATAAACTGCTCCACAAATAAAGTCGTACACTATGAAAAAGTGATTAAGCGTGCTGTCATTTTAAATGTCTGTAGATATAATGATTTTTGTCTAAGTAAAAGTAAATTTATATATATATATATATACATTTACTTTTACCAAGACAGAATTTATTTTATCTTCAGATACTTAAAAGGATAGCATCTTTCTGATTGCTGAGAATATTCCTAGTTTGAATGTTAGTTTCAATGTTCACCAAATCTGATTTACTACAGTTTCCTCAAAAACTATTCCCAACCTGTAAGTTATCTAGAGATTTAGGTGTTTTTACATGCCCCCTGAGTTCAGTCCAGAAATGAAGCCATTACTAAAAGCTGGCCATCTTATGCTCTGAATTTCTTTATGATAATGTCAACTGCTTTTGAGAATACATTATCATTGCAGGAACTATAAATAAAATGGGTGTTTGCTAGAATGAGTTTCAAACATAAGAGGCCAGACTAGATCACACTCTAAAACAATTATATGATAAAAAATATGATATGCCATGTGTACCAGTTTTTCTCTTATTTATTTATTTTTTTTGTGGAACAGTTTATATGAATAAATTAAATGTAACAGTTAAAGTGCACCTCTTCCAGAAGTTTTATTTAAAATTATTATTACTGTATTCATATAATATTAAACTATCTATATTAATATTTTGCAGATTAAATTAGTTTGATTTTTTGTGAACTGAGTATGTAATAGGCTTAACTGAAATGTGATTTGTTAAGTATCAGTGTCTCGGTATGATTATCTGGTAAATCTAGTTTTTAAACTTATAGGTTTATAAAAAAAAGTATTGTGCCTCTGAAAACCTATGGAATATTTTTTGTTTATTGATTTAGCTAATAATTCTCATCTTAAATATTAAAGCTATTTACGCTTAAACTGCACATATTAGTAATGTAAATGTAAGAAAGTGACCTTTTTTATTTTTTTATTTTGTTTCTAGCTGTCGATTATTTCAATAAATTTATACAAAGGAAAGTATATTGCATCAGCCAATTCTGTTTCCTGCAAATAATAGTTTTTGTCCACCAGTAAATTGTGTTTCATTTAAGTCATCAGTAATTTTGGTGTATGTATGGATGATTTTTTAAATAAATACTTGAAATTAATTTTTTTAAATTGTTTTTTTCTATTACAGTAGTATTTATTTTTAACTAGATATTTTGGTACTACTGACTTTTGAATGAGACAAGTCTTCATAGTATCATTTCAAAAAAAATATTTTTTTCTTCTTTTAAGCATCTATCTAATATTTTCTAGTGCTTCCGATCTCTATATCCTTTCAAACTCCTGTAATAATTTTTTATCTACGCTATATCCTTGAAGAGTTCTATCCCACCTCTAGTCCATTATGCACTTTTTTATTTTCAATTTGATCTGGTGTCCTATCTCATTTTATTTCTTCTTTTTAAAAATAATTTTCTCCTTTCTTGAATTCATGTTAATATTTTTGCACAATAATTAACTTTCAGTTACATTATTTTTATTATTAATTATTGTTTTTATCATATATCATTTATGTATAAAGTCTTGGCTGGCAAAGAATACCATAGCCACTGAAACAGTCAGCAAATGTCTTTTACTGTATGTAGATTTATAAAAAATTATTGTCCCCAAGTAATTATAAAATTTCTAAAAAACAGAGCTGCTTTTCTTACAGTATGAAAAATATTTTATTAATTTAAGCAATTTTAAAACATTTCAAAATATCCCCATTTTGTTTGAACTTCATAAAACTTAACATTTTTCATATGGATTTGCATATGTCCCTGAATTGCTGAAGTGTGTAGAGGATGAACTGATTGCAGAAGTTGATAGTCAGGGCGTTGTTAATGTTAAAGGAATCTTTACAACAATTAATAATGAAAAGAAGGTAACACTATTATTGATTTGCCTTTGAAAAGTGTGATCTACCATAAAAAATAGTCATAGACTTTTTTTTACATAAGAATTAGTTCTTATGAGCCAAAGCCCCTTCTCTGTTTTTCATGCTATAAATATAGACACACCAGTAAACATTGTCTAATCACAATTAGTGAAAAATGCGGAGAAAATTCTTGCAATACTGATAATTGTAATAATCCGCCTGAGTGCTTAAACTACTGGAGACCATCCGGCATTTAGTAATAAATGTTCAATTTATGATTATTTTATATGGGTCCATTACTGAGAACAGATTACCAAGCTAGCAACTGCTGTCCAAGTTTTATTTAAAAAAAATAAATATCTTGGAATCGGTTTTAATAAAAAGTAACTCTAGTAATGAAATTAACTGCAGTGAAAAAATAGTTATAACTATGCCTAATAATAATAGTTGTTAAATTGAAATAAATATAATATTGTCAACCACCTAAAATCATTAAATGAAAACAAAAATAAATCAACTGTTGTATCAAATATATCTAATTTAGAAATCAATTTAAAAAGAAATAGGTCAGTATCTTAAAACTTTTCTTTCAGTTACCAGAGTATCTCCTCGTAAAATAAACAACATCCGATATTGATAAAACAAAAAACCTAGTAGACCAGAAATCTTAATCTGTAAAAAATTAACTTGTACTTACTGTCATTGTGAATAACTTCTAATAATCACAATAACATCGATACATTTAATTATTTTTTTAATAAATCTTGATCCAATGTTGTTTAGCTAGTTCATTTTATAATTGATTAATTCTTTTCTACATCTATTTTTCTGTTAATTGTAATGCATATAAATAACTTATCTTTTACTAAAGTAGAAACTAAAAATAATTAGAGAGAGAGAGGAATGCGAAATGAAACACCTGAAGTAAACTCAAAGGTTGATCTTTATTGACTCAGGTTCGGCCATATATGTACATTCGAATTAGCCGATCGAATAGATCAGTTGATATTGCAGTTACAGCTTACTGTTATTCTCCCCCCCCTTCCCTGCCAGTTTACGAACAATCCTTGTAACATAACTCTATTATGTTCAAGAGAAAAAGATATATACAAATAAATCACAATACAATGACAATAAAAGTGATATATTCAAATACAATTAAAAAATAAAAACAATAATGAAAAAAAGAAACAGTGCTCAATATGCAAAAGAAAGAAAAATACAATTTCACTGATATTTACACTCACAACTTAAAAAGTCCCTAAAATAAACAGAAAAGAAAAAAAAAAAGAAAGACAAACATTACAATAGTACCCTCTTGAATGGAGGTGAGGGCTATCGAGTCCGTTATCACACCACCTTTGCAGGAAGTTTTAACTGTTCTAGGTGAAGAGTTCTGTATTTGTTTTGGTTCTTTTACTCTTTTGATGGGAACATTATGCTCTCTAATGGTGACAACCCTGAATGAGCCTTCGTACCTCTGCAGCTCTTTCCCCTCATTAGTTCCCACTTTTCGGTACACCGCTGTCCTAATTTTAAGGAGGCCCATCAAATCACGGACACTGATGTGTCGTGCCACTCTTCTGCTTTTCTCCTTCTCAATTTGGTTCCTGACTTTGGCCCAAATCTTTCTCGGTACTTGGTATCATTCTGGTCGCTGTTTCTCAGTAATGCCTACGACGTCCTGACAGCCCGACAACAATCTTGAATGGGGAAAACCTGGTGACCGTGTGTCTATAAATAAACATATTGAAATGATAAATCACATAAAACCTACTAAAAATCATTTATCTATAAAAAAATAACTATTTACTCATAAAAGAGGATATTGCAATATAGATGGTGGATATATCCGGCCTTCAATGCATCTTTTAGTGCTTTACAGAGCTGGTCATCTCTGATGCAAGGTTGTTCCACAGTTCAGTCTTCATCTTCGGTTGTTTCTCCTCTCCTACATTTGAAGTATATCCTCTTCTGGGGACCATCTTCTCACTCCAAATGCTTTCAATGGTTTTGCATCCTCGCTGTCCAGTAGATTCTCTGACATCTTCGCTTCTATTTGCCTTATTAGGTGAACCCCCTTTTAAAAAATGATTCAATTCTCTGGTCTCTCCAGTGAAATTTTCTACGTCCGACACCGCCTTCCTCCGGTCCTAGGCAGTTGCTGTATGGGCCTTAATTCATTCTTGCGTCATGGAACTCTGCTGGAGTTGGTATCCCTGCTGCTAAAGGTTGGATGACTGTAGCTTGAGGTGGGTTGTTTTGGTTCAGGCTCTCCAGGTTCAGAACGGCTGCTCTCACTATTCCATTGCTGGCCATAATTAAGAGAGAAGAATGAAAAGAAAACAATTTTTTTTTCTTATTGGAAGATGATAGTTGACTGTATAAAGTTGATTGGAGGAAGATGGTCTGGGTAATATAGATCTAGACACATAAATTGTAGGTAGAGAGGTAGATGTATAAGGTACAACAGATAAGTGGTGTAGATATGGTATAGGTGAGGTATAGTAATATGTAAAAGGAGATATTAAGAAATTTGCCAAAAATGAATAATAGCTATAATAACCTGATAAGAATGATGTTCTGTTACCAACTGACCAGAAAAACAGGAGCAGGTTGAAAAAGGATAGAGTTCCTGGATGGTGACAGATTTTTTATGATATATAGATGGGTAGGTAAATGGCAAGAGCGTCAAATCTCATATCTAATCTTACAATAGGTAAATATGTGTAAGAAAATATAAATTACAAGTATAAGATATTATATACAAATATAAATACATTCATAGATTTCTTAAAATATATAAACCAGTAAGCTGACAGAAACGTCAATAAAGGTATCAAAATTGTAAAAGAAAACTATTTATTGTTAACTAATGTTTCGCCCCACTTTGCAGGGCATCGTCAGGGCTAAATGAGAAAACAAGATACAAACATTTTAGAATTAACATTAGAGTTCTATCAGTGAGTAGATTCTCCACATGTTTTTATCATGTCACTATGTCACCTACAGCAAATTTACTTGCTGTATATATTTTTATACAGTTGCAAATAATGATAAATAAATTATAAAAAAAAAATAATTAACATAACATTAAAAATAAAAAACATTTCAAAACAATTGTTAAGTTTATAAAGTAAATAGAAAAACTAAAATTAATAAAATATTAATAATAACAATATGAGGAAATATACATATTGGTAGCCAGAGGAAAGTTGTTAATAGATATAACCAGGTGTGATATAAGTTCTTAATATAGATCTAGACACATAAATTGTAGGTAGAGAGGTAGATGTATAAGGTACAACAGATAAGTGGTGTAGATATGGTATAGGTGAGGTATAGTAATATGTAAAAGGAGATATTAAGAAATTTGCCAAAAATGAATAATAGCTATAATAACCTGATAAGAATGATGTTCTGTTACCAACTGACCAGAAAAACAGGAGCAGGTTGAAAAAGGATAGAGTTCCTGGATGGTGACAGATTTTTTATGATATATAGATGGGTAGGTAAATGGCAAGAGCGTCAAATCTCATATCTAATCTTACAATAGGTAAATATGTGTAAGAAAATATAAATTACAAGTATAAGATATTATATACAAATATAAATACATTCATAGATTTCTTAAAATATATAAACCAGTAAGCTGACAGAAACGTCTGATCTCTAATCTAATATTACAGTAGGTCATAACAAAAATAAAATCATGACTTTATACAATAAAAAAAATGTAACATAATTTATTCAGTACCTTGCCATAATCAAAGATAAATTATACAAAAATTAAATCACCACTTAAGAAAACATAACACAACAGATAAGTTGAGATGAGGACACTCGGGATTACTCTTGCACTGGTATTTCGGTTAGTGGGACTTTAAGTTGTTCAATATGAACTGTCCTGCGCTTTTTGGGTTCTCTAATACTCTTAATAGTTACAACATTATGTTCTCTTATTAATATCACCCTGAATGATCCCTCGTATCGCTGTATCTCCTTACCCCTGTTTGATCCCAACTTTCTATACACAATTATCCCAATTTTTATCATTCCCTTCCTATCTGTGAGATTTAAATTCTCCTGAGCTACTCTCCTGGCTTTTTCCCTGGACTTTTTCCCATAGCTTTTTCCTAGTGACATGATTGTTGCATATCTTGTCACCGACCGTCGCCGTGCCCTTATAGTCCTGCTGGATTCCACAAAGCCCGAAAAGGATCTCGAACGGTGAAAACCCTGTAACAATATGCACTGAATGATTGTATACTGCAATTGCCTTTGGCATTGCCATCTCCGGTTCCAGTCCTTGGTCTATCTGGTACAATCAAAGATACAGATCCGTCTATTCAATGGTTTAAAATATCAATGCTCAATATTAAAATATCGTTGCATACAAAACATTGGAAAAAAATACATCGATGTTTTTGAACATCCATTTCAGGAACATAAGGTCTGTTAAAACTACTACGCATGCTCCGGCCAGTCAGAAGTGGTTTTTGGAACAAAGAATCCGACATCAACTACAAAAAACATCTATGTTTTAAAATATCGATGCTTACAAAACATTGCCAAAAATGCATCGATGTTTTTGAACATCCATTTGAGTAACATAAGATCTGTTCCAACGATCACGCATGCTCTAGCCAGTCAGAAGTGGTTTTTGGAAGAAATCTAAATGCTCAATATTAAAATATCGTTACTTACAAAACATTGCCAAAAATAAATCGATGTTTTTGAACATCCATTTGAGTGATATAAGGTCTGTTCCAACGATCACGCATTCTACTGCCTGTCAGAAGTGGCTATTGGAACAAAGAATCCAACATCGACTACAAAAAACATCGATGTTTTAAAATATCCTTGTTTACAATACATTACCAGAAATACATCCATGTTTTTGAACATCCATTTGAGTGATATAAGGTCTGTTCCTACGTATGCTCTAGCCAGCCAGAAGTGGTTTATGGAATAAAGAATCCGACATCGACAAAAAAAAACATCAATGGTTTAAAATATCAATGCTCAATATTAAAATATCGTTGCTTACAAAACATTGCCAAAATTACATCGATGTTTTTGAATAACATAAGATCTGTTCCAACGATCACGCTTGCTATAGCCAGTCAGAAGTGGTTTTTGGAACAAAGAATCCAACATCGATGGTTTAAAATATCAATGCTCAATATTAAAATAGCGTTGCTTACAAAACATTGCCAAAAATACATCGGTGTTTTTGAGATATAACGACTAATTCTGTTTTTTGTTTTACTTCTCTACTCTTTTATTTTCTTTTTTATTCTAGAATAGTCTCAATAACCCCTGCTATCGAACCCATTCATGGTGTTTAGCTAAAAGTTAGTTGAAATTAATTATTCGTTGAAAGATGTCAATTTGTGAAGAATTCCATTATTGATCATGGAGAGCTTATTTTGTTCTCAAATTGTAGGACATTTATCTACTCTAAAAAAGAATTAGTCAATCAGACAGATCACGCGAATTTAATTACAGTATCGGGATAGTGCTACTTAATATTAGAGACTGAATTTATGTGCAACAAATAACCTAAAATGTGGAAAATCGTGCCGTACAAGCTGACAATGTGTATTAAACACCCAAATATCAACTTAATCGTTCAATTTAAAATATTAATGGATGGATGCTGCCTTAATAATTTATTAATTATTTGCATTAATTAATTAATTAGAATAATGCCTTTTATATTGCAGCATCTGTTTTGAAATGAACTACCAAGTTTACTAAATCTAACTTATGACTACTCATTTCTAAGTAAAGAACAAGTAAACACAAGTAACGAATGTTCTTGGAATCACTAGGCTTTGAGTAACTATGAAAATGTCTAAGAATAAGCTGATTATTGTTTCAACTTGGATTTCCAAAAGCCTCTAATCCTTCTTATCCAGTGTGATTTTCAAAAATTCATATATCAATTGTAAAAAAATAAAAATAATGTAAATATAAAATAAGACATTTACATTATAAAAATAGTCGTAAACTTGGTAGTTAATTTAAAATTGGATGCTGAAATATATAAAAGGCATTATTTTAATTAATTAATTAATGCATAATGCCGTAGAATACGTGATCGTTGGAACAGACCTTATGTTTCTGAAATAGTTGTTTAAAAGCATTGATGTGTTTTGGGTAATGTATTGTAAGCAACGATATTTTAAAACAACGATGTTTTTGTTGTCGATGTTGGATTCATTGTTCCAAAAACCACTTCTGACTGGCTGGGGCATGCGTGATCGTTACAATAGACCTTATTTTATTCAAATGGATTTTCAAAAACATCGATGTATTTTTGGCAATGTATTGTATGGAACGATATATTAAAAAATCGATGTTTTTTGTCGTCAGTTAAGGTGCATAACCCTATATATCTGACTCAGCATTATCCCCTTCCACCATCATTGTATTTATATCCC
>NW_027109235.1:128961-130812 GCF_000696795.3 Halyomorpha halys | reverse complement strand
CCCTTCCACCATCATTGTATTTATATCCCCCTGTTACAGAGCTAAGGAGATCATTCAGTCATTAGAGTTGTTACTTTGTTATTCGTAGTAATAGTGTAGTAGTAGTAGTGCATATTTTGTAACTTTGATACCAATAAAGTTTTTTTAAGTTCTTTCCGCGGTTACATTCTTTATCTGTCGCTGTCAGATTCATTGTTCCAAAGACCACTTCTGACTGGCCGGAGCATGCGTAATCGTTGGAACAGACCTTATGTTACTGAAATGGATGTTCAAAAACATCAATGTATTTTTGGCAATGCATTGTATGGAACGATATATTAAAAAATCTTTGTTTTTTGTCGTCGATGTCGGATTCATTGTTCCAAAGACCACTTCTGACTGGCCGGAGCATGCTTAGTCGTTGGAACAGACCTTATGTTACTGAAATGGATGTTCAAAAACATCAATGTATTTTTGGCAATGTTTTGTAAGCAACGATATTTTAATATTGAGTATTGATATTTTAAACCATCGATTATTTTTTTGTCGATGTCATATTCTTTGTTTCAAAAACCACTTCTGACTGGCCGGAGCATGCGTAGTCGTTAGAACAGACCTTATGTTACTAAAATGGTTGTTCAAAAACATCGATGTATTTTGGGTAATGTATTGTAAGCAACGATATTTTAAAACATCGATGTTTTTTGTAGTCGATGACGCATTCTTGGTTTCAAAAACCACTTCTGACTGGCCGGAGCATGCGTAGTCGTTGGAACAGACCTTGTGTTACTAAAATGTTTGTTCAAAAATATCAGTGTATTTTTGGCAATGTTTTGTGAGCAACGATATTTTAATTTTGCGTATTGATATTTTAAAACATCGATGTGTTTTGTAGATGATGTCGGATTCTCGGTTCCAAAAATCACTTCTGACTGGCTGGAGTATTCGTGATCGTTGGGACAGACTTTAGGTTACACAAATGTATGTCAAAAACATCGATGTATTTTTGGAAAAGGTTTGTATGCTTCGAAATTTTAATATTGAGCATAGATGTTTTAAAACATCGATGTTTTTTATAGTCGATGTCGGATTCTTTGTTTTAAAAACCACTTCTGACTGGTCGGAGTATGAGTAGTCGTTGGAACAGACCTTATGTTACTGAAATGGATGTTCAAAAACATCAATGTATTTTTGGCAAGGATTTGTTTGCTACGATATTTTAAAACATGGATGTTTTTCTAGTCGTAATTTATCTTTATCACGTTGTTAGCGTGAAGGTTGGAGGTACTTTTTTATCCCACCACATTGTTGATAGGAATCTGTTTATACTGTAATTGTTTTGCTTTTATTTAGTTACTTTTGGAAAAAAAAAAAAATGAAAAATTGGGACAAACGTAAAACGTAAATCGTCAAATATCGATGACGATGTCGCATCCCTATTCCCTACCTCTGTGAAGTTGGCCCCCCATCCTCGAAATATTTCAATTTTTTTTTAGTACTAGTAGTATCCATAAAGGGGCCTCTACATGCTGGCCAAGCCATGGCGAACTCAGACATGCACGAGCATGTGGATGGGCGGCTTGTACGAGTTGGCCTAAGCTCGTTGCCGATCCGTCGAGAGTCGGTGACACAGATCAAAGGGGTTCGTGAGAGCGCTCGTGTAGCATCTCCACCATTGTTCTTTGCCTAGTTGCAACTGAGAGCTGTTAAGAGATTAAAGGTGTTTGTTGGTACTTTTTATGATAAGTTTTATATTTAATCTTATTTATTTATATTTAATTTTCTTTTTTTGTAATAAAAATAATATAATCCCAGTGCAATAGCTGAAACCTCTTGTACGTCCGCCATGCTTGCCTCTCTGAATAACACTGA
>NW_027109235.1:126902-128356 GCF_000696795.3 Halyomorpha halys | reverse complement strand
GTACAAGTCTCCGATTCGTGGCGAATGGCCTTCAACTCTGGGGTGGGGGGTTGTCACTTATACCCAATGAGAAATAGTAGGGGTATTCATGATCTTTAGTTTAACATGTTAAAGCGTGTTAAATGGAAAAACTTATGTTAAATGGAGAAATATTTCCTTCTTTTACCATGTTAAAACGATAAAACATTTAACATGGTTTAGAGTCCTCTTATTGTCTTCAGCGATTATCCTGGCATTCCGACTAAATCCCGAACAATACATAGCAATAATATAATTTTAGCATGGAACTTTCTGACTTTTGGATATCAGTAAATAAGGAATATCAACTGCTTAGTTGTAAAGCTCTACGAATATTAATTCCATTTGCAACATCCTATTTGTGCGAAGCTGGGTTTTCGGTGGTCGCAGTAATAAAAAGTAAATATCACACGAAAATTAACGTTGAACAAGAAATGATCGTCACCGTATTTAATTTTATTTCGAGATTTTAGAATTTCCGTAGTGAACACCAAGCCTATCCACGCCATTAATAGTTTTAATAATGTTAATCATCAATGGACATTCAATAAATTGTTTGTGAATTTAAAATTCGTGTTTAATTTATTTTTCAACTAACCTAACCACAAGGTAGTTGTCCAGTCTCAAAATGGATATTACCGAAACAGTTGAAATTAGATATTTTATATTATCTTGAGGAATAGTGAGTATCTGTTTTTTTATTTTTCGCTGTTAAATGGGCAATTGCTTTTAAAAAAGAAAGTTTTCAATTTTTTGATAAAATCAAAAATTTTAAACAAAATCTAATGTATATAGGGCGCCACGGAAAAAAATCCGATTATTTAGGAAGCCATAAACCGGAGAAGATTGGGAACCTCTGGCATAGACCAATTTGAAAGACAATCATTAAAAAGAACTACAATTAAAAATGATTACCATTGAACAATATAGGAATTTTTATATTTTATTTTACTTAATAATATAATAAATTTGACTTATATTGTCGTTTTATAGTTATCGTTTTTTATTGTATTTCTATTTTATCTCTTTTCTTTCTTATTGATATAAAGTAAAAAAAAATTTTTTTTTGTGCCTAAACAAACCGACTTACCTTCATATCAAAACCGATTCAGTCCAAAACCTTTTTTTTTTTTTTTAATTTATACCAGTAAGAAAGAAAAAGACAAAACAGAACTACAATAACAAATGATTAATATATACAAAAAAAAGTAAAATATATTATATTATTATGGAATTCCGTCAATCATAAAGTTGATAAAGATTGCACCTCCCTTATACATATCGACACATTTTGAACATAATAAAATCCTCATAATATTTTTTAACTTTTTTCTGCATTTCAGAAGCCCACTTTCTTGTCATATCTTTTATTCTTGTTTCTCTAAATTCTCACTTTTTTATATTCACTATCCTTCCTGTTTCATTTATATTCATGT
>NW_027109235.1:120698-121117 GCF_000696795.3 Halyomorpha halys | reverse complement strand
ATTTATTGTTCACCTAATTTAAATATTTTTTTTACTATGTTTACTTTACAAATTATTTTCGTTATTGTGGCATAACTGCCGTCCCCACTCCTCCCTATACCACCGGTCACTTTGTTTTTGACTGCAGTCAAAACAGGTATGCATTCTGTCTCATTTGATTTGTATTTTTTTTTTCTTTTTTCATCTCTCTATTTGTACTTTCTTTAATATTTCTTCTCTTATCTATCTGTTACTTTACCCTTTTCATTTACTATTTATAACCTTTAATTTTCCTTATTATATTTTACGTTTTTACATTTTATACCCCTGTTATTTTACACTTATGTTTTTTCTTTTTTTCCTTTTTATAACTATAGTGTTTGTATCTTTTTTAGCCCTGATGAAGCCCTGCAACGTGGGGCGAAACGTTGGCTCAATAA
>NW_027109235.1:114671-120457 GCF_000696795.3 Halyomorpha halys | reverse complement strand
GGTTTAGGTTTTCCCAAATGTATTTCTTTTTTTCAGCAGATAATCAGTCTGTTATTTATATTTTGTCAGTTTCTGTTTAATTTTTTTTTGTTTTTTTGGAGTTCTGATGAGAGTTCTGTTGCCCCCCCCAAGAGTTCTATATATTATCCTTATTAAATAAATCCGTAATGTTGCCTGCAAAAAATATAAACGGCTGCGAAGTAGCTCAAAAATCTTGCGTAATGTTTAATTGGTATTTTTTTTTTATTAAACAACAGAAATGTTTCTTTTTTTTATTATCAACTTCAAATCCCATATAAGAGCTACTAGAACTCTATGAATTTTTAATTTATACGACTTCTCAAGTCAAAAATTTGCGATCAAAAATTTTTGGAAATTTTTTTTTCGGTTTTTGGGAGTTCTGTTGGCCCCCCCCCCCCCCCAAGAGTTCTAAAACTTATCCTTATTAAATAAATCCCTAATGTTGCCAGGAAAATAGATATACGGTGTTAAAGTTGCACAAAATACGTATTTTACGCGCATGCATTTGACTGGTATTATTGATGTTTTAAACATCAGAACTATTTCTATAAATAATAGAGAACTTTAGAACTCTTATGGATACTACTAGGACAAAAAAAAAAAAAAAATTGAAATATTTCGAGGATGGGGGCCAACTTCACAGAGGTCTATCCCCTACCTATAAGTATATTCAACTTACTTTAGGCTAGGCGCTAATGTGTTTGTTTTGTTTTCGCTTTCCAACTTTAAAGAACCATATTATTTTGTTAAGAACATTTCAGGGGTCATGACGTATTTATTCTTGCCCCAGGATAGATTTATTTTTTAGGCCTGGGATGAATATAATTTTTGGGCCTTGGGGGGATTTATTTTTGGGACTCAGAGTGAATTCATTTTTAGGGCCCGGGACGAATTTTGGAGCATTGGGCGATGGTGAGCGGGAATCGGGTGGTTTCTTGTTGGCTGATAAAATTTTAAATTTTAGGGTAAATATTTAAGAACAATGTTTTCCCGTCAATCGTCATATAAGTTGGTAAGGTTGATGATATGTTGCGACAGTTCAAAGTCAAAGCGTATAATAATGACAGTTAAACATAGACATTACTGCGGCTGTTAGTCCACTGATATTTGTACTGTTAACCAGACACAGAGTGACATTACTGTCGTCAGTAAAACAGTCATGACAGTAAATTCTGTCATGACTGTATCTATCAAATAGTTATGATTCACTGCCATGCGGCAATACAAGATTAAATGTATATGTTTATATATAATTAGGTTTAAGTAAATTGTATATATTTGTAGTTGTTTATTAATAAAGATTAGGAGGTAAGAAAACAAAAATATATATATAACGATTCTCCAAGAGCGGGTTAATTGGCGGGTATTTGTCTGGTAAAACGGGTATTTTCAAGACGTTGAGTGGGTATTTTTTCCGGGAGAATCGGCAGCACTGTACTACATGCAGTTACTTAGCAACTGGCTTTAAGTGGAAACAAATAAAACTTTTAAACCTATTCTGGAGGTCAGATTATGAATACCTTTTTTTTAAAAATTTATCATTGAATTATTTTTTGTATAATGCTTTCTAAAATAATAAACTTTCACTTTGTTATAAATACGTTCTGTTTTATAATTTGTACTAATAGTGAAATAAATGATTTGTTTGTCTGGAATAAAACCATCTGCTCTACTAATGAATATTTTGATTTTAATACCTTCACTTGTGTTCTTTGTGACCCAAACCAATTTTTAGTGTCTTCTCATGATAGTAAGTTTTCTATTGTTAACCCGTCTTGATTTATAGAAATAATTATTATAATCAGTTAATGACATTTTTTAATATTAAAACATAGTCATTAATTTCAAAAGAATTCTGTAACGCTATTTTGAAATTGTATAGTTGTATATTTTGTTTTATAAGTCAATGCCTATAGTTTTTAAAGTTATTTCCTTCAATTTTTGTTTTGTTTATTAATGTTTGTTTATTTTTTTATTTTAGAGATGTCTTGCATTTGTAATAGTAGGAGTATCATTGCTGGATGGACAAAACATGGAATGCCATTATGTAGACCTTGCAAGGAAAACCAAATACCCACATCAGATAAGAGAAATTGTATTCATTGTATAAAAAATACCACTTATATTAATGTAACCTGTAATTCTTGTGAAGAAAACAGTATTATTGGTAAGTTTTGGAACTGTTTTATATTACATTTCTTGAACAGTTACTTAAAATTAACTAAACAAAATTTAATTTGTTGAATGAAATTATTATTCATTTAAAAATATATATTTAGCTAATTATTTTGATAATAGATAACTTTTGTCTATGACAGTATTTACTATGTAATTTTTAACTTTCTTCTGTTGTTAGTAAAAAACTTCTCTGTATTGATTGAGTTCATTACATGTGAACATTTGGGGACCTGTGTGGCTGGTAATAAGTTATCTATTTAATATTTCCACAACTTTCTTCTATTATCCGGTGAATAAAAACTAAGTTGCATTATTTATGACTTTTCAGTTCCTATTTTTTAGGATACAACATCCAAACCTTTTGGTGGCATTATATTGTATAATTGGGACCTTAATGTGGTAGTATAAATACATATAGGTGTTCTAGACTATAAATTGGCTTATTCACTTTGACTAGAAAAGTATAATGTGTAAGTAACTACCTTATTGAAAGTATAATGAAATGTTCTGGAAGAAATTAAATACTGACAAGGAATTGTTGTTTTAAAAAAAATTAATTTATTTTAATTCTGAAGAAGAAATGAAATACCGACTGGAAATTGTTATGTTTCAAAAAAATTATTTAATTTTTTTCTTGAAATTCTTTAGCTTTCATGTTTTGTACTCTTTTGTTGAAATAAGTTTTGCCAAAAATGAATAAATGTTGTATTGAATACTCTAAAAAGAGAGGAGTAGATTAAACATAAAGTTTTTCAAAATAATATACTTATTTCATACTAATTTTAGTTTAGAAGATAGAAAAATATAATACATACAATAAGACAAGTTCAGTGAAGTGATAAGGTTGGGACTGGTTAAGAAAGTGTTATAAATATCCTAAATTTAATATCCTTGAATCTCCTCTACCATCAGCAATCACAGGTTTGTCTCATTGTAACAAAATTGAATTGCTTTGCTTTTTTAAGTTAAGCCCAATTCCTATCAGCACTCCTTCAGGACAAGCTACTATATTAAAGCTATCATTTAAACCAAACAGTTGAATGATCTAATTGAAAATGGTTCTATTAATTCGTATTCTTGATAATCTTAATTCACCTTTCTTCACTCTGAATAAAAAACAGGTTTATTTGCCTTACCACATAATAAATGTAAAAATCTTCTGTGATAGTGAAAAACCCAAATCATAAACATTTTGTTTAGTCTTATATATCCTTATTTATCATACCAATATTCCTTATTTACGTAGATATAATTTATTAATAATCTGTTATGCCACTGCCTAGTTACTTTTCTGAAGGTGCCTTCCCAAAAGGATTTTGAACAGTATTGTATATTAAAGGATCAGTAAATATGAGCTATTGAAGTATGTATGCATACTAAAATCAGCAATTTCATAAGCTATATGTATATACAATTGTGTAATTGCTATATGTATGTACAATGTGTATATAGCTATGTTTTTTTTTTACGAGGGTCGGTGGAAATCTTCAAAAGACACGGATAGGCCCGTACCTATCCGTGTGTGGGATTTTTACCCACTAAAACCACCGCCCTACACCTGTTCATTCCTCTCCACGGGACTGCCGCTAGGCATTACTTCATGGAGGGAAATGGCTGAGTGCTGCCTCGCTTTCTTTGCATGGTTTTTACGTCTCCATGCTACTAACGTCTTCTAGCCCTCTCTTCCTCTCTCAACCTCTTGAGGACGACTGTGGTGAATCTCTTCACTGCGTTCCAATTCTGGTCTGAGAGTAGCATATAGCTCACCGCATTTTCTGGAGTGATGCGTCCTGCACACACTCTCTCCAATTCACTCCTTTCTGCTGCAAAGCGAATGCAAGTGAAAAACACGTACTCTGTGGTTTCCTCGACAGTCTGACATCCAGGGCATTCTGCGGTGTTGTCCAGTTTAAAACGGTACTTGTAGGCTCTAAAGCATCCATGTCCGGTCAACATTTGGGTAATGTAAAAATCCACCTCACCATGCTGGCGATCATACCATGTGCCAACATCGGGTATTACCCTTCGAGTCCACCTCCCGGAATCTGCAGCTGCTGCCACTGGTCGATGGTTATTTTTCGCTCTTCTTCTCTGGAAACATGTGTCGTCCATAGTGCCTACTTCTTTCTTCAACAAGGAGTTCCACAGGTGGCATTCGGGCTATCATGCACACCGCTTCGTAGGAAACAGTTCGAAAAGCGCTAACTGTCCTTAAACAAACTCTGCGGTAAACTGAAACTATCTGTCTCCTGTATGATATGGTAACCATCGTTTCTTTCCAAATCGGGGCTGCATATAACATAATGGAGGAGACAACAGTAGCAAGAAGCCTTCGGCTACTTTCTTTGGACCTCTGACATTTGGCATAAGGTGTGACAAGTAGGATGCTACTTTAGCAAATTTTGCGCTGATATACTCCGCGTGAACATTAAAGTGGAGACGTACATCAATCATGACTCCTAGGTATTTTAAGCAAGACTGGGAACGAATTTTGTGCCTACTGACCGTGACAGAGATAGACTCCGTCTGCTTCCTGCTAGTTACTAGGAGAACCTCGGTCTTGTGATCTGCAAGTTGTAGGCCTACCAAAGACAGCCAACCTCGAACCGTAGCAACAGCCTGGTTTGCGATGAGGGTAACTTCTTCCAAGTACTTCGCCGCCACTACAACTGCAACGTCATCTGCGAATCCCACAACTGTGGCTCCCTCCGGCAATGTCAATTTGAAGATTGCATCGCACTTGACGTTCCACAGAAGAGGTCCTAATACCGAGCCCTGTGGGACACCACCAGTCACCTCATATCTTCTTTGGCCAATGTCTGAAAAGTAAAACAGAACTCTATCTTTGAAGTAGTTTGTAAGAACTCTCATAAGATAGGCTGGCACCGCCATAGTCCGTAGAGCATCTATCATACAGGTCCATCTTGCAGTGTTAAAAGCATTCTTGACGTCTAGAGTGATGATTGCTGTATAACACTTAGCACCCCTCCTCCACCTTGCTCCTGCTATTGCTGTGTGGGCCATCTCGACTACCAATCCAACAGCATCTATCGTGGATCGCTCTTTACTAAATCCGAATTGAGTCCGCGAGAGGCCATTAACTCCCTCCATGAACTCTTGTAGCCTGAGGGAAAGGATTTTCTCGAATGCCTTACCCATAGTTCCAATAAGCAAATTGGACGATAGGTTGACGGGTCTTCCAGTCTTCCCTTACTCTTTGGAATAAGTACGAGGCGCTATCTCTTCCAAGGTTTCGGAATGGAGCCTTCATGAATGCACTACTTGAAGAGATCGATGAAAAGATCCGGCCGTATCCTGAGAGCCACCTCCAGAGCTACATTAGGAATTCCGTCCAATCCTGGTGCCTTGCCATGTTGTAAGTCTGAGGCGATGTCCTCTATCTCTTCCTGCGTAATTTGTGGAAAGTCAGTTATATATATATATTGTCAAAACATTCAATACTATTCGCCTGTTCAGGGAATAGTGTTCTAACAATATTGTCTGCAACATTTGATCTCGTTGGGAGCTGCATCGTGCCTTTACAAAGTTTCTTAAGCACTATTTTGTAAGGTCTACCCCATGGGTCT
>NW_027109235.1:107870-114621 GCF_000696795.3 Halyomorpha halys | reverse complement strand
TATATATTGTCAATACATTCAATACTATTCGCCTGTTCAGGGAATAGTGTTCTGACAATACTGTCTACAACATTTGATCTCGTGGGGAGCTGCATCGTGCCATTACAAAGTTTCTTAAGCGTTATTTTGTAAGGTCTACTCCATGGGTCTGCAACTACCTCATTACAGAGTTCTCTCCAGCACCGCCGTTTGCTTTCTTTAATGGCTTGTCGGAGGTTCCTTCTAGCTCTCTTGAACTCTTCTTGAAGCACTGAAAATTCCGGCAGACGTCTTCGCTCACTGGTAACGTCTTCTTGCTTGGTTGCTACACTGGAGAAGATCGCCAATAGTAACCGTCCACCAGTACACTGAGGAATGATGTTTGCCAGGCTTTGAACGGGTCATAGCTGCGTCACAAGCCCCAGATATAAAAGAGGTCAGTATACGCGCCTTTTCCTCAGCTGACCCTTTCAATTCACACTTATCCTCCAGCATTAAAGTGAACGTGGCGCCATCAAAAGTCTTTGTGTTCCAGCTGTTGGTTCTCCATCGACAACTTTTCTTTCTTGTAGGTGTATCCACTATAATCAATATAGCCTGGTGATCACTGTTTGTATAAAATCCACAAACCTTCCAAGTTGCGATCCGTTGCAGGCGACCACTCACAAACGTCAAATCGATGATAGATAATATTCCTGCTCTAGTTAACGGAGCTCTAGCTCATAAAGAGCATATCACTTATTTGTGCGAAAGCTTCCAGGAGAACTTCACCTCGTCGATTTGTTATTCTACTTCCCCATTCCTATGCTATGATAGCTTGATTATGGCAACTAGCCTCTAAGACAATGCGATCCAACAAATTCGCAAAGTTTTCTATTATGATGCTGGGATAGGCGTAGCAGCTAAAGATATACACGTCATTGATCTTCGCCCATACAAAGCCGGAGTGCGATGTAGTATTCACTTCCTCAATAGCTTGGGAATGACAAATAGCAGCTTTACCACCGTCATCGGATACCCACGAGTTGCCATCCAGATTTTTATATTGTTCGCAGAGAATAGCGAAGTCAATGTGCTGTTCCCGTACCGTTTGGTAAAGGATATCCTGAGAAGCTTCGCAATTGTTCAAATTCAACTGGATTATCCTCATCTACGATGTTGTTGGATTTGCGTCATGGTTTTCAATGCTAAACAGAAAGCTGGACACTTACTACTTCTGCTGGGGTGGTATGCGCATGGAGGTTTCTGGTCACAGTCAGTAGCTTTGTGACCTGCTTTACCACAGTTTCGACATTGGGAGGTCCTATCCTTTCCAACACAATTCCGGGCTATGTGTCCGTACTCCCAGCAATGGAAACACTTTGGAACTATAAGTCTTTCGCGTATACGGCTAACAACAAGGCCTACTCAAACCTTTCCTTGAGCCATAACCTTCCTAGCCTGGAGAACCGGGAATGAAATAACCGCTGTTTGTGTACCTCCATAGGCTTGACAGATAGCTTTCACTGCTGTGGTGGGCACTGAATCATCACCCAGGAGGGGTTTTAAGGCCTCCACAACCTCCTCTTTTGTGGTGAGAGCATCCAAATCTCGCAGCTCGAAAAGGAACTCCTCCGTCCAAGTCCGGACTTCTGCCCCATTGCCAAGCACACCCTCCATTGAGCTTTTTAGTGTAGCAAGAGATTGCTCTTTCTTCCGGTCCAATTGGAATAGCAGGTCACCTTTATTAATTTGTTAGTTTATTTGGTATATACATTATATTTTCAAAATAAACTTTTCATGTTCGATAAAATTACAGAAAAAAATCACTAAAATGAAATCTTTTATTATTTTTATTTGCTTAAGATGCTTGTGTCCAGGAAAAAAGTTTCCATAATAGAGGGGTTAAAATGCATTAAATATGTACATTAATCTGGGGACATCTTGTGGCAACCATCATTTTGTTGGATCTTTTTTTCTTATTTTGGAATGTCTTTAGAAGGATGCATTTTTTTTTCCTTAATGGTATAATTATTTTTTCAGACTTACAAGATATTAAAGTTTATTTGGCGATATACATTTTATTTTCAAAATAAACTCTTCATGTTCGATAAAAATTACAAAAAAAATCTCTAAAATAAAATGTTTTGTTTGCTCAAGATGCCTGTGTCCAGGAAAAAAGGTTCCATAATAGAGGGATTAAATATGTACCTTGTTGGCCAAGATCCTAATAAAATTATCTATTATGGGGGATTTTTGTTATACTAGGGTCTCTATTTAGAAAAGGTTCACTGTTTCAGCATAGAGTATAAGATACATTATCTCTCCCCTTCTTAATGTACAGAAAGCAGTCAGCATTTAAGCGAGGAATTGGATTTAGCATTACAATCTTTTGAAAATTTTTTTAGACCATATAAAGACCTGAAAATCTTCAAAATGTATCTATCATTTTTCATACTAGGTGGCTTCTGAAGATAAATAAAACACTTCTGTAATTTCACCATGTAAAAATGCATTACCAGCATCCATTTGATAAATATAATTTTAAAATGGTTTGGAGTTGCCAGAAAAATTCGGAAGTTTAGTAATTGGGACAAAAATGTCTGATAAATCTTCTATTGAAATCCTCGTGCAGCTAATCTTGCCTTATATCAGCCTTCCAATTCTTTTTGTATGAAAACTCATTTGGTGTTAATGGTGTGGACCCTTGTTGTAAGTTCACTTCATCCTATGTTTGATTATCTTCAAGTGCATTTAATTCTTCATTTATTGTTTGTCCAATTTTTTTTTTTTTTTTCTGGTTCTGGAATGGCTTCTTGGTAGGTCATTTTCTTCAGCCTTAGCCATTCAAAGTTTGAAGTCTCCAAACTTTTCAGATTGTTTAATTTCTTATCAATACCGGAGATTTCTTTCCTGGTGGGGTTCTTTTTCAATAGCATCTTCTACCATTGGTTAGTCAAAAAAACTATAACATTTTACTCTAATATTCAGAACTTCTGTATGTCCTTCAATCTCGTGTTCTTCATTTAAATTGAATCCTATAAGTTCTTCATATACTTCAAATTTTGAGTATATGAAGAACTTATAGGATTCAATTTAAATGAAGAACAAGAGATTGAAGGACATACAGAAGATCTGAACCACACCTCCAGATTAATAACTATAGTTTTGAGAGAGTACAAGGTTTTGTTTACCTGGGTACCTATATAGACACCGAAAATATCTCTTCAAAGAAAAAAGAAAAGAGAATAGCAGCATCAAATAGAAGCTATTATGGTCTTATAAAGTATTTCAGGTCCAGGCTTAGCTTTCGAAATACCAAGACCATTCTATACAAGACTCTTTTAAGGCCGATAGTAACATATGGGTTAGAATGTTGGACTCTCAACAAAAGAAATGTAACTAAACTAGAAATATTTGAAATAAAATTCTGAGGCGTATTTACTGGCCAATTCAAGAGAATGGTGTCTGGAGGAAAAGAAGTAACAAAGAGCTATATGAATTATATAAGGATGTTTCCATCGGTCGTATCATAAACATAAATAGATTAAGGTAAGCATGACATGTCATTCAAATGGATGGTCAAATTATTCTGAAGAGAGTCATGAGGTATGAAATGATAGGCAAAAGTTGGGCGACTGAAGGCTAGATGGCAAGACCAGGTTGCCAGGATTGCGTTGGGATGGAGAGCGCCAGGTTGGTGGCATAGGGTGCAGGACAGGAATGAGGAAGAAATTTCTTGAGGAGGCCAAGGCCCGACCCGGGCTGTAGCGCCCAGGAAGTAAATAAGTAAGATATAGCAGGAGATACTGGATACATGGTTTTTCCAGGAAAGCGTTTGATCAAAGGTTATTCCTAGATTTTTGATGGTGGAGTAAAATTTGATGGGACTATCAAATAGGAACAGAGTTGGAATATTAGGAACAGTTTTAAGGAGGTTATTGGAGCCTATTAAGATTGCTTTCGTCTTCTATGCATTTAGCTTCAACTTGTTAGCTCTCGCCCATTCACAAATCATGTCTAAATCTTCTTGAAGTTTTTCTGTGGCTGATAATAGGTCAGAAGGCGGGAAGGAGACGTATATTTGGAAATCATCGGCATAAATATGGTATTGGGAGAGATGGATTTGGAGAGGAAGGTCATTAACGGTGTAGCAAGAGGGGCGAGAAGGAGCAAGCAGTTCAACCACAACCCACCAGAGTGCAGCACCTCAAGCCTCACCGAAGCTCTCAAATTTACAAATTAATTCCTTTTTGTAAAAACATGTTGTTATTTTTATATATTGTTAATTTCTGTACATAACACTTAACAATATCGATAAAATGATTAATAAACGATACTAAAACAATGCACGAAACTATCTCAAGCAGACAAGTTAAGATCTCTTCTCGGTCACAGCTGCATGGACTAGGCCTATAAATAAGGGACTCAAAATTCCCAAATCAATGTTTGATCCACAGCCTTGCCTAGGCCTAATCATTGCACGGGTGGTGTAAACTCTGCTTGAGATAGATCAGTTCATTGCCAATCGTATTCTCCTAAGAGTGATGTTTTTCTTTATGCTTATCTGAGATAAGGAGGCCTACCTCCTTCAATCCTCTTCTCCTTCTCCTCTCCAATTATCTTAGTCCATCCGCTTCATCTCAGCAACTACAGCTGCTACCTATTCTTATCAGCTTACAAGTCCGTCCGCTTCATATCGGCAACTAGTAAGCTGGCTCCTCTCCTAACAGTTCTAGTCCGTCCGCTTCATCTCGGCAACTAGAACTGTTACTCTACCTCCAACTCTCTCTATCTTCTTACCTAGATCTTCTCCTCTACCTGTGTCAGTGTCCAAGGCTCATCCCCTGGTACGGCCGTTCCTTTCTTCCTAACTTACTGAATAGGCCTTGTCGAGGGCCTTCTGTAGCGTAGTTATTATGGTGGACAGCCGCCTAAGACTAACTACCTTCAACAATGTAAATAGCAAACCATAGCAAATAGAGGAACCATGAGGAACACCAAAGGAGAGGGGGACGGTCTTAGATGGAGGTTGACCTGGGATGACTACATACTGGAACTGATTTGAGAAAAAGGATTTGAACCAACACAGGGCACTGTTGAATAGAGGAAGATTACACAATTTAGTAAAGAGGATGTTATGGTCAACAGTGTCAAACGCTTTGGAAAAGTCTAGAAAGATGAGGATAGTGAGGTTTTGGTGTTCAATGGAGTTTTGAAGGTCCTGGGTTATTTTAAGGAGAGCAGACTACGTTGAATAGCCAGATCGAAAGCCAGATTGGAAAGGGTGGATAAGAGAACGTTCCTCTAGGAAGTTGGAGAGGTGATTTTGGACAAGGCGTTCTAACAGTTTTGAATGGTTAGATAGAAAAAGAGAGAAATAGGATGGAAGTCGTGTGAGGGTTGGAAATTTTCTTAAAAGGTCAGACTAGGGCAGTTTTCCAGGAAGATGGGGATATGGAGTTTTGCAATGAAAAGTTGTAGATGTGGTAAAGAACAGGAATAACGATAGGAAGGCTGGATTTTATTAGTTTTACTGGAATATTATCAGGGCTATAATCATTAGTGTGGGATTTTAGGACAGCGGAAAGTTATTCATCGTAGGACAGATGAATGTCCATCTCTATTCATTATAGTTCACACAATTATACTCACCTCATAATTTCTTCTGGGAAATCATGTCACAACACAATTTGTGCATCTTCACTACTCCTTAGCACAGCCATCACTCTATACTTCTTACCTACCTCTTTGGACCTTATCTCATTTCCAGTGTGCTGTTTGGTTACCTCCCTGTTTTCAACAAGTCCTGCTTTGTATTTGACATTAACTTAGTGATTTTTTACTTAAACCCGTTTATTTCATCTGATTTTTATGTTTATATGAATGGAATATGGCCCGGGTGCGGTAAAAAAAAACTCAAATAGTAGATAATTATACTATTTTATTGAGCCAACGTTTCGCCCCACGTTGCAGGGCTTCGTCAGGGCTAAAAAAGATACAAACACTATAGTTACAAAAAGTAAAAAAAGAGAAAAAACATAAGTGTAAAATAACAGGGGTATAAAATGTAAAAAAGTAAGATATATTAAGAAAAATTAAAGGTATATTAAAATTTGTATTTTTTTCTTTTTGCTATTAGTAATGTAAAAAAGTAAGATATAATTAGAAAAATTAAAGGTTGTAAATAGTAAATGAAAAGGGTAATAGTAACAGATAGATAAGAGAAGAAATATTAAAGAAAGTACAAATAAAGAGATGTAAAAAGAAAAAAAAAATACAAATCAAATGATGAGACAGAATGCATACCTGTTTTGATGGCAGTCAAAAACAAAGTGACTGTTGGTATTGGGAGGAGTGGGGATGGTAGTTATGCCACAATAACGAAAATAATTTGTAAAGTAAACATAGTAAAAAAGTATTTAAATTAGGTGAAGAATAAATGGTAATATACATAATAGGGGAGAAGAAATATTAAAAAAAAAAAAATAAAAAAAATAAAGATAGAAAAACAAAGGAAAAGTAAAGTATAAAATAATGGGATACAGTGTGTGTAAGTAATTAAGAAACAAAATATACCAAATGAGCGGGGATACAGAAAAGTGTAAAATCTAATAGAAAATTAATAATAAAGTAATTAATATAAGTACACTTAAGAAGATAACGCATGAATATAAATTAAAAGATAGATACATGAATATAAATGAAACAGGAAGTGTTTAATTTAGGTATTCCCCTGAGTAAAAATTGGGGGATATTACCCAAATTAATTATTATACTGGTAAGCTGGTTT